>NC_065444.1:134008184-134308184 GCF_917563875.1 Diabrotica virgifera virgifera
AAGGTGCCTCAAAAAACTTCCAGAGAGTATCATTCCTCTTCTAACTAAAATATTCAATGCATGTCTCAAAAACAGCCACTTTCCTACTCCTTGGAAAGTGGCCAACACCATCATGCTTTTGAAAAAAGGCAAACCCCCAACCGACGTGGAATCCTATAGACCAATTTCATTAATCAATACTCTGGGTAAAGTTCTTGAGCTAATCCTAAAAGAGAGGCTCAATAACTTTCTCGAAAACCACAATATCATACCAAAATTCCAATATGGATTCCAGTCAGGTAAATCTACTAAACATGCATTAATAGATTTCACTACCAAAGTTACTCAAACCATCAACGATGGTTCATTCGCCATAGCCACATTTCTGGATGTGCAGAAGGCTTTCGACCAGGTCTGGCACGACGGGCTTGTTCGGAAACTTCTGGACATCGGGCTACCATTGCAATTTACCAAAATTGTACACTCCTACCTCCACAACCGTACTGTCAGAGTTAAAATAGGCGATCAAAAGTCCACCCCCTTCACTCCACAAGCTGGAGTTCCCCAGGGTTCAGTCCTAGCGCCGCTGTTGTACATCATCTACAACAGCGACATCACTAACCAAAATATCCCAGGTACTCGGCTGTTTCTCTATGCTGACGACACGACTCTGCTCTCAACTACCTCTCGATACAACCCAAGACTCCTCTTCAGAAGAGCCCAGGCTCTGTTGGACGGCGTCGGCGAATGGTGTTGTAAGTGGAGAGTCACGCTGAACGCGAACAAAACAACAACAATTGTGTTTCGCGCCCCTTCTGTGTCAAATAGAATCATTCGCAATGAAGACGACCAATATCCTCGGAGTCTGCTGGGAGAAAGGCTTGTTGTTAGCCCGACTGTGAACTATTTGGGAGTACTGTTTACCAGGACTCTCAACTGGGACGCAGATCTAAAGGCAACTTTAGATAGGGTAAGGAACAGGGCCAGACTTCTCAACGCTCTCTCTGGAAAAATTGGCAAGACACACAAGAAGACTCTCATTCACACTTACAAGACCTTTATTCGACCCGTCATGGAGTACAAATCATATATCTACTCTCTTTGCTCAAGACAAAAACAAGAGAGGTTGTTGAGGACAGAACGTAGAGTCTTGCGTAGATGTAACTATGAGCACTGGCGATATCCCTCAAACGAAATCCATAACATCTCGAACACCCCCAAAATCACCGAGAGAATAAACTCTCTGAACAGGAACTTCACAATCAAAGTAATCAACGGCCCCCCTTCCGACACACAAGAATCTCTCAAATGTTCCTGTTCATCTTCCGGCCACGTACTCCACCGAAAGCCCAAACGCAAAAAGATTCATGTACCGTCCGCTCTAATGCAAACATGCATTGACGAACTCCCGGTGGAGTACGAAAACATCCTTGAGGCTACCCCGCTAGCCTACCGTACCCACCTCTAACATTTCCTCTTCCCTACCCCGAACAGGGAGAAGTTGGTTTTTTGCGGTTTCCCAACTTCATTGCACAATTATACCTGTTCGTCCCAAGAAAATAGCCGCAACTATTTTCTCCACTCGAACGCACACTGTCCACGCTGAACTCAAAGCCATCTCCTGACCGCCGACGAGGGACGCAGGTTCGCCTGTCGTTGTACAATGGTTTCTAGGGAGATTGGTCGAGAGCAAAGCACGGACAGTACACGTAAATGTCTATGGAACCAACAACAATCCATCAAACTTTCTTCTCTGTTGACTTCTTAGCCTTCTGGACACCACCGTCCGGCATAACCCAGAATCCAAGAACACCAGGACACGGCGCTTGCCCCAGTGTGTTTTTCGGACTGTTTGCTTTTGCTGCCAACACTAAACATTCACCTCAAACCCTGAAGAGGACAAAATCCTAAACGGGGAAGCACATTGTACGCATTTCTTCTTAACATTATCAAGACAAGCAAATCAAACAATGTAGTAGTAGTAGTGTCACGTGAGTCAGTTGCGAAGTAGTGGTTGAGAAGGTATTGTACATTTGTTTGTGTCGTGCGTGTGCGATATCCATAATTGTGTCGAGTTCCATATTTGTTACGATTTCGGCATAATGTCACAAAAACGTAAAGTTGATAGTGAACGTAGAGTTTTTCAGTCTAAATGGGAAAATGCATATTTTTTCATAGAATGGAAAGGTAAACCACTGTGTTTGATTTGCAATCAAACAGTTGCTGTTTGTAAGGAGTTTAACTTGAAGAGACACTATGATACGAATCATAAATCAAAATTCGATTGTTACACTGAAAAAATAAGAATGGACAGATTGTCATCTTTAAAATCTAAACTTCAAGGTCAACAATCGATGTTTACTAAAGCTAATACTGAGAGCGAAGATGCCCTGAAATCAAGTTTTATTATTGCATTAGAAATCGCGAAGAGATCAAAACCTTTCACTGATGGTGATTTTATTAAAGACTGTATGTTGAAAGTTGCCGATGTTTCATTTCCATTTCAAAAGTCAATAATTCAAAATATTTCGCTGTCAAGAAACACTGTTGCTTCAAGAATAAATGATTTATCTCAAAATTTGGTTCTTCAACTGAAGGAGAAAATTAAGGAATTTACAAACTTTTCACTGGCTGTTGATGAGAGCACTGATACTGTTGATACAGCTCAACTTGCTGTTTTTATACGAGGTATTAACAGTAACTTTGAAATAACTGAAGAACTATTAAAGTGCGTTCCATTGACAGGTACTACAACAGCAAATGATATTTATTCTGCATTGGAGCATTTGATGGCAGAATATGGACTCGATTGGAATATACTTAGCAGCACAACTACGGATGGCGCTCCTGCCATGGTTGGCCAACATTCGGGCGTTGTAACTAAATTAAAACAGAAAACATCAGGAAATTTTGTGGGATTTCACTGTATAATTCACCAGGAATCATTGGCATCCAAACATTTAAAAATGGACCATGTCATGCAACCTATAATTAAAATAGTAAATTTTATAAGGAGCAGAGGACTAAATCACCGACAGTTCAGGCAGTTTTTACAAGATTTGGACGAAAAGTTTTCTGATGTCCCTTATTTCACCGAAGTTCGTTGGCTCAGTCGAGGAGTAGTTTTAGAAAGATTTTTTGCATTACGTGACCCTATTCAAGCTTTCATGTTAGAAAAAGGCAACCCAATTGATTATGACAATGACTGGTGGGTTGATTGTGCCTTTTTGGTAGATATGAATAAACACTTGACTGATCTGAATGTAAAGTTACAGGGTAAAAATCTGATTGTCACTCAAATGTACTCATGTATTCAAGCCTTTGAAACAAAGTTGAGGCTGTGGGAAAATCAGGTAAAAAATCAAACTTTGGATCATTTCCCTCATTTAAAATCATTTGGCACAGTGGATCAAAAAAAATTGGATCAATATTCTCAACTTCTGCAAAATCTTATCACGGAATTCAACAATCGTTTTGAAGACTTCCACAATTAAAATGAATGAAATGGAATTCCCAATTTTCAACAATCCATTCAATTTTGAAGCTTCACAGGCACCAGTTCATTTGCAAATGGAGTTGATAGATCTTCAATCGGACAGTATTTTGAAAGAAAAATTTAAAGAGGTTAACGCACTTACATTTTATACACAATATTTCAAGAGTTTGGATAACTACCCGGAATTAAAAAAGCATGCAGCACGCATTCTGTGCATGTTTGGTAGCACCTATTTATGTGAGCAGATGTTTTCCGTCATGAAAATAAATAAGAACAAACATCGCACAAGACTTACAAATGAACATCTCCAATCAATTCTTAAAATAAATACAACGAATATGATACCTGACATCAATGAGCTTGTCAAAAACAAGAGAAGTCAGGTATCTGGATCCTCGAGCTCAAAATAATTACCCTCTTTTATAACTTTGATATGATTTTTAACAACCGTATATTATAAGTATACTATTAAATAAAATGTTATAATAATTCAGTACATTTTTTTTTTATTTGAATCTGGCCCGCCGACACATTCTGAATTTAATATATGGCCCTCTGCAAAATTGAGTTTGACACCCCTGGTCTAATACCTGTATTTATCGCATTATTTGCATTAGAAATATGTCAAATAATGCGATAATTAAGAGCATTAGACGCTAGTGAGGTCCCAGTATAAGGATTTATGTTTAAGCTTAAGGTACGTCTTAAGCTTAATATCTGTTGGTGCAACCAGACATAAAAGATAGTGTGAATTAGGGGAGGAAATTACTTTATTTTTAGAAATTAAACACTGCTACAAATTTGCTAAATTTATAAGTTTTGAAAGCAAAATAAAACTTTTATAATGAAACTAAAACTATTCATTGATCATATAAAAAAGAAAGAATTAGTCCAATTATTTCCCTCATTATAATAAGTTTAAAATTTATGAAGAATATTTGTGCAATATTTTTGCATTTTGCAAATACCATGCTTAAATAAGTGCGAATGTAGTATTGGGACCGTGCAAGTTCGGAAAAGCGACACCTGGTTTCTTCGCTCTGCACTTTTATTCGCACTTTTAATTATATTGGCCAATCATATGGTCCTGGTTGCTGGATAATTGTCAAGGCCATAGTCCAAAAAAATAATAAGAAGAAAAAATAAGATTCAGGTTATGTTATTAAAACGTAAACAATTGTATGTAGTAAATAAAATTAGTTATTAAAATGCAGTAATGCAAGCAAAATACAATTAATTACATTTACCTTTATATAATAATTGCATATCATATCAATATTGTGGAGCAATATATAATTTTTCTTCTTCATTGACAGTAGATATGAAATATACGTCAATTTGACCATTTCAATTGACAATGAATTATTTAAGAAAGTTACAATATTTATCCGCTATTCTCGCACGATCGTTTCTCGTATCGCCTCCAAGTACTTGCACACCGCGAATAGGGAGAAGGGGCATGGTTTGAAAATTTTGAAATTTTCGTTTTTTTTATTATTTTATATGAAAGTACCTAACTTCAAGAACACTCTCTGAAAATTTCGGTTTGACCGTAAAAAAATTACCAGAAATACAACATGTCTAATATCCCAACCTACGACTCGCTTTGCAGCAGCTGGAGCGTACTGAGAAACGTTCAACAGCTGTTCCCATTTCTTTTGTAAATTACTCTGCGATTGAAAAACATATTGCGGTGTGCATCACTTTACAATTTGACAGACAGAAGAAATTGAAAATAAAAGTTGTCAAAACTAAACGTGTTTTTCTCAAAATTGCTTTTTTCAAAGGCTACTTGACAGATCCACCATCTACCTGAAATTTTTCATTTTCTTTAGACATTTCGTGAGGTAACTCCGTCGAGATATTTTTTGTTTTATGTTTATTTTTTGTTTAACAATAACAAATATGTTGATTTTCACCCTTTCTTTACTTTATCGTACTACATACGCAGTATGAGTATAATAGATAAAGTTATAGGATCGTGCAAAAAAATTTTTTCAGATTTCACTTTTTTTCGACGTTTTGAGTCCCCCTGGGTCTAAAAAGCAAATAAAAAAAACATGTCGGAAGTATGTATGTACGTACGTATGTCGCCACCGCCCAGCAAAAACTACTGGACCGATTTCGATGAAATTCGGTATGAGTAAGTTTAAGAGAATTTTGTCGAGAAACTAAGCTTTTGAAAAAAACCTCTCAAAGGGGGCCCGAAATAGGGGGGTTATTTGGGGCCCATTTTTGCAAATTTTGACCGAAACGAATGAAATTTAACTTAAAGTTAGCTCATCGATAGGTAAATAGAAATACGGAATTTGACATTTCCAAATCCAAAATGGCGGCCAGCATGGCCGACCGCCCACCCGATACATTTCCCTACCAATCTAAAAACTTGTTTAAGATAAATTTAATTTGAAAAAACATTTATATAGCCTAAAGATGGGGCTATAACAAGAATATTATCGTTTTTCGGAAAAAGTTATGGGTTGCCTATATTTAAGGGGTCAAAATTTGACATAAATTTGAACTAAATTTTCTCAAAAATGACTCCAAGAAATTTGTTTATTTTTTGATATCCTATCGGTAAATTGAATAACATTGGTCAGATTTCTTAACTCCTCATAGGAGGGGAGTTATGAATTTTTTATAAAAAAATATTCGAGTTCCCGTAACTACGTCTGTAATAGAAACTAAAATTTGAAATTTGGCAGACATATATAGTACTTTGTTATCTATTGCACAATAAATTTTACCCACAATATGGCTTCCGGTTTAACCGGAAATGAAAAAAAAATCTTAATTTTTTACATATTTTGAAAGAATGTAAAATTATCTTTCCAATGACATATAACTCGTTGCTGTAACTCAAAAACTCAAAAAGTTACAGAAAATTGAAATTTTGCTAGAATCTTGTGTGTGTCCCCTGTCACGCGATCATAGCAGAGCATTATTATAGGGCAGTCAATGACGGTATTTGGCTCCGAATTCCATCCTACTACATCGATGTACTTGATATTTTCACAGTAAGTAGGGAATAGCTCAAGAAACAAAATCTACCCTATATACTATGGCGCTTTTATCTTGGGGCAATTCCCACCCCTTCAAGGGGGTGGAAAATTTATTGGTCAAAATAAGCATGGAAGTGGCTAGAGAACCTATTTTTAAGCAAAAACTGATCTATACTTTTTTTTGAGATCTCAATACTTTTTGAGTTATGCGTAGTTGAAAATTGGCCATTTTCATTTAAAAATGACACGTTTTCGGACGGTTTTTTGCGAATACCTTAAAAACTATGCATCAAACTAAAAACACTATATAAATTTTTTTTTAAATTATAAATAACAAAGAGATTCGTTCCTTCGTAAATTTTCTATTTACAATACAAAAAGAGATGTGGTAGGTAAAAAGAGTTTGTTTTTTGGTGCATGCTCAAAGTGCTCATGCTTTTGTAGTGTTTGAAAAGGTCTTTAAAACGAGCACCGTTAAATGTCGGTTACATTCAAACTAAGCGAGATATGGTGCAAAAAAATATATGACTAATGTACTTTAAGGAAAAATGAGAAGTACATACATTTAACCCCTCATTCACCAGAATTTAAATGCATTGTTTTTCTTTTGCAATACCTCTTAATATAGTGTTATTTCTACTTTCAAAAAGTTGGACGGGTGAAAAAAATAAGATCAAATTATAGAGCGCACTTTTAAATTTTCTAAAAATTCTTACTTTTGCTCCATGCAATTCGAAAATAAAAATGTTATATCCCCGAGAAGTGGTGAGAACCGCCCCCATGATAAAAGTGCCATAGTATATAGGATAGACTTTGAATTAGGAGATTGGGCTTTGGGCTACTCCCAAAATTTCATTACAATCCATGCAGTAAAATGCAAATATTGTAAACTATTAATTTCTCAGAAAAATGTAATTTGAAATGAAAGTATGACTAATATTCTATTGATTTATGCAATAATCAATAGTGTGTCCCCGAACATTTTCTCAAATGCGGGAATTAATGATGCGTAGAACCATAAAATATTTTCAAGTATACAAACTGTTTCTAAAATATCAAAATAACGAGTAACTTTGTTATTTTTATAGAATGCCAGTATCTAGTACGATAACGATAATAGATCCGTACAATAAAGTTCTCGGGCGGCCCTTCCGTCCAGCGTTTTTTACAAAAATTTCGGTACATATTTTGATTTCTGAGTGATATCAAAAACTCAAAGATCGTCAAAACTAAAAAAAAAACGACGAGTTCTAATATCTAGTGCAAAATCCTTTTTTTTTTAGGTGTTGGTAAAAATTTGCCACCGTTGGCTGATTTTCAATAATTTTTTTTGAATGTTTATTTAATTTAAAAATACCATTCCAAAAATACCAATTTAAAAATACCAATTCTAATATAGTTTAAAACGAAATTCAAAAAAAAGGTGCTTGAAATGATGATTTCAAACCCTTCACAAAACGATGACATTTGGGGAGACGCAGTGGACATAAATTGGTTGGGTGATGATGACCCCCCCATTCCCCGTTAAACAAAATTATTAAAAAGTGTTAAAAATTTGAAAACATGTTAAAGTAACAAATATTGCGGCTCTCGGTAATGGACCAAAAACATTTTGTGGCCCTTACTAAAAACAGTTTGCCCACCCCTGAATAACCGATAAAAATTGGAAATACACTGGCGGACAAAAAACTTAGGACACGTTGAAAATGTGATGTCTCGTGATTTGTGGTTGTAAACTTCTGTTTGCAGTTGTAAACCATTTTTGTACTGTATTTTGTAAACTAACTTTAATAATCAATATTAAATTACTAGCAGTTTTTTGGTTTTTGAGCGTTATTTATGGTAGGGGAGCAAAGTATGCTAAATGTGCCGTCACTCGAGAGCGTTATGGGGACCTATTGGGCTGTGAAGAGTAGGTAGGTCCTAAAACCAAAAAAAAGTTAAGTTAATTTTTCCATTTTAGTCGAAACTTTCCATTTTTAATTTAATTTTTCATTTCCTAAAATCGTTTTTTTAGATTATAGCGCCATCTATCCATAATTCGAAAAAATGTCTCGAATAAAAGTTACTTATTCTACGTAAGGAATCCGAATCTGCAATAAAAAATGGGGCTCCCATTTAAGATTTTAAAGTAACCCCCCACCCCACTTCCGCGGGGGGTCGTGTTTGGTGCCATTCGATAGATTTTTCAAAAATATTGAATACGTGTATTTGTATTTAAAATTTTAAATTTACCCACACCCCTCTCCGTGGAAAGTCGTGTTTGGTATCATTCGATAGATTTTTAAGGAGGATACAGAACAGCAGGGAGATACTGGATTCCATCAAAATAAGAAAACTTCAATACTTGGGTCATATAACACGCCCAGGTAGCAATTTTTCGACGCATTGGTTGTCAGTACAAATAAATGCACTGTCTACAACGTTGCCCGAGAGCATTTTCAGTTGTTTCGGCCAACGTCCCCTACCCCGACTGACATTACGATGTTACAAACTGTAGTTATACGGGCAACTAATTTATTACCATTGTGACAACTACATATCACAGTTCAGTTTTTTCAACAATCGCAACGACTTAAAAATGTAGTTTTTAGCAACGACTCTGTTATGTAGTTGAGTAGTTGTCTGTCACGCCACGACCCTGTGTTGTTGTAGAGGTGTGACACGTTTGTGCCAACTTCCAGAGGAGAAAAAGAATTTACTTTATAACGTTATTTTTTTCTTATTATTATATATTTTATTTTGATGGAAATTTTCGATTTATTTAACAACCTGTTTATTTGTTTTTTTAATAGCTGGTTTCCATTCCATTGTTTTATCAGTAGATTTGAGATTTGATAACCTTAATCTTTGTATCTGCTTTGGTAGACAGGGTTGCCAGGTCAGTTTTTACTCTTTCAGTAGTTTTGTTTTCACAAAATCAGTAGATTCTTTTTAGGCCATGTAAATACAGTAATACAGTGATATGCACATCCGTCCTAAATGTCCCAAGAGGAATTCCACAAAATTGGAAACCTAACTATTCCAAACCACCAACTGGTAATTACCATTTTTTAGCTAAAATCTACTAAATCAAAAACTAAAATATACTTAAGGATTTTTGGGATTTTTTATAATAAAGACAACAGCTAAATTAAGGGGATAGGCGCAAAATGTCGTCTGTTAAAATGTTCAATGTTTTCATTTTTTCGAATTCGTAGAAAACTAATAAGTATTTTTGAAAAATTTAAACGGACAAAGAAAGATTACGTTATAATGTTTATTTTAATACGTTACAGGGGTGAAAAAAAGAAAAAATTTAGTGTGAGTTTTAATTCCAAATATCTCGTTCAAAAGAAACGTTTTGGTTTTTCTAAATAATGCAGTCTTTCATTCTGCGTTTAAATTTTTCAAAAATACTTATTATAGTTTCCTCATGATTAGAAAAAAATGGATCAAATTCTGTTGAAATATACCAAAAATCTACTAAAAAATATTGCCTACTAGAATTTTTTAAAAAATATCAAAAATCTACCAAAAAAGTAGAAATCTACTAAATGTGGCAACGCTGTTAATGAGAATGATACACTTTTGACACTGGTCACATGACCTCTGTCACCCAATAAGAGGGTGCGTTCTAACATGGTTTTGATAGTCTGGGCGGCCGGGTTTGGTTGGTGATTGGACTTCTAAGTTGTCTTATCCGTCTAAGGTTGGTAATAAGGTATTTTTTTAATAATATTGGTAATATTGTTTAATGCGCCATTTTGGTTTTACTTGAGATTTTTGGGATGTAAAGAAAATGAAAACACAGAATATAAAAAATGCAGGCATTTTCTGATATCTTTAAAAGCACCATCAATACATTAAATTTATACAGAACATCTTTAACATAAATTTTGACTTTTATATTAAAATTTTATTTTTTAAATTTGCTTATTTTTTGTCAAAAATGTCATAAAAAAAGGAGCGCGTGTGTTTTTTAAAGGTGAAATATCCATATTTGACGGTAATCTGAGATGCGTTTATAAATTTCACATTAGGTAGTAAGTCCTTTATGTATTTATATAAATTTAAATACCCAATACGATGTCAAAACAGTTTACTTTTTGGTTTTCGCATTCACCATACAGGTGTTAAAAATATAGGTAAAAAAACATAACTAGTCTGACTCCTTGAGCAACCATTGCACGCGCAGGCGCCTTTTATAGTCGCTTCAGTTGTCATATGCAACGATTACGAAACGATGTTGCTTAAACAGGAGGTTGCCTAGGCAACGTCAAGACAACTCAAAAATCGTCCACCAAATCAGTGCAGAATAGGGTCGTCTTTTAAGCAATAACAACGTTGTAAGAAAACGTTGCCACGCTGTAGACAACGTTGTCGCGTCGACAAATTGCTACTTGGGCGTGGTGACAGATATGAACTCCTAAAATTAATTATGCAGTGAAAGATTCAAGGAAGGCGCAGCATAGGTAGGAGAAACATGTCCTGGCTGAGAAATCTCAGAGAATGGCTGGATGCAGCTCAACTGAACTCTTTCGGGCTGTAGTGTCGAAAGTGAGAATAGCAATGATGATTGGCAACCTTCGTCGCGGAGATGAAGAAAGAAGATAGATTTTTGAAAAATATTGAGCACGTATTTTTTAGTTTTTCAATTTGTCATTCATTTCGCGAAATATTAGCTTTTTTCTTGTGAAATTTTGGGACTCACCCATTTCCTTACGCCCCGCTCAAATCATCAGATTTTTTAAATATACACTATTTGGCATATACTTAACTTACCTTATCTTAATATGACGATTTCGAGATTTTCTAAGGATAGATTTTTTTCGGCCCCCCTTAACGAACTCCCCTGCATTAAGAGCCAATATATTTTAGAGGTACATTTTCAGGGTACAAGGTTTCTCCCTATGTAATAATCTGACGCGCTCGAGTAACTGCAAAAATCCCCACTTGGGGTCCCCTACCATTAGGAGAAGTAACAAGTTTACAGTTAAAACAAAGTGCGACTTATTGTTAAGAAACTGACAAAAAAATTATTAAAATTAAACAAAATTGGAAAAAAATGTCCATCAATAGCCTGTGTTTCCCAATCTTGCATTAATGATAGCTTGTAAGCGACGACGCATACTTTCAATGAAATTGCGAATCATATTCTTGTTGATGTTATTCCATTCTTGTAATAGCAACTTTCGTAGCTCTTGGGCAGTTCTTGGATCGGGCGTATGCCTTCGGATACTTTAGCCTAACTCATCCCAGATATGTTCGATAGGATTCATGTCTGAATTGAGTGGTGGCCGATAAAACCGCCTAACTCCCAATTAATCAAAATATTCTCTGACAACTCTGACAGTGTGGGATCTATCATTATCTTTCATGGAAATGCCATGTTCGCCCATACTAGTCATGAAAGGTATAACATGATCATCTAAAATTTTGTAATGTATCTGTGAACCGTAAGGAAGCCATTTTGTATGAAGACTAACTCTGTGCGTGCTTGTGAAGTAATTCCTGCCCACCACCAAATGCTCCAATTTACATTATGCAGATGCAAGGGAGTGTGGGCAAAATTTAATCCTGCTATCCGATGCCGGCGTTGTAGTGGTGGGCCTGTTGCCATCTTTCTGCAAGATAATCCAGCAGCTGGAAGTCTTTTTATAACTGTCTATTCACTAATATCATTTCTCACCTCAAAAAGTTGATTTCATAAGAAAACCGTAGAGGCTCTTCTATTCTGCACACTTGCGGACACCACAAACCGATCATCTCTTTGGGTGGTGATTCGGTTTCGTCTGGAACCTTTCTTCTGGTTGTTAGACCAGCCTCCTCATAGCGCTGGTAAACATTTTGAACTGCACATAGACCCTTCCAACAATTCTTCCAGTTTCACGTTGTCCGCAGTCATTTTGTATCAATGCTTGCCATAGTTAACACAATCTAAAGACATTATGATTCACTAGATATACACCACCAACAATACACTGTATCACCGATAGCACATCTGTGTCGATAGATTTTACACACAAAAAACACTAAAATTGTAAAAATTGGCAATTAACTGTAAAGATTTCACTAGAGTGAATGCAGAGTTTTCACAAAAAAGTCGTAAACGTTGTAAATACGGTGACAGTAAGTGACTAAACTGGCAGAAAATAACAACAAATGATAAATCATTTCTCAGAAAGCAATATAGTTCACGCTGTGGATGAAAAATAGGTCGATTTCAGGATGTAATTCAGGAATTTTTGAAACCTACCAGGTGTTGTAAAGGACAATGGCATGAATAACTTCTACTAAAATGTAACCAAACATTTTTTAATTTGTTACGTTATTATATATATATATATATATATATATATATATATATATATATATATATATATATATATATATAACAGTAGACAACTCAACGAGGAAGATATTCGTGACCGAAAAGCATGGCGAATATATATATATATATATATATATATATATATATATATATATATATATATATATATATATATATATATAGAACTGGATTCGAAATCCGATGTATTTATCGACCGTGCAAGTATATTCTATAACACTATAAAACAGTGTTGAAATTATCGGGAATTGCGGTCTGTGGCTTAGATTGAAACTACATTTAATTCTGTTGAATTCGATATTTCGATGAGTATTTATTAATTTTTCATCTTCATCAGGAACAAACTACAAAATTAACTAACAGTTAGGTACAAACATAATATTACAATGATATAACTTACGAATTGTTGTAGGTATGTTATATAAAGCAATTTAACTTAAAGCTATGCATGTCGTTTCACGAGAACGTCGAGGGCGGCACTGAGTCAGGTATCTTTTCTCACATGTGTTAAGGGTCAAAAGTTCCAATATCGAGCCATCTGTTTAATATTCTGCTATTTTTCGAATTTTAAAACATTGCAGTAAATTTCGCTTAATCTACTTGTGTCTGATTTGTAATTAATTGAACGTTTATTACTGTTTATGTGGTACATCTCGAGGAACAATCTTTTCTTATAATTGCTTTCTGAATCTAAGATCTTGATATCTGACAAATTAAATTGGTGTCCTGTTGTTATGGAATGGTGTGCTGCTGCACAAGTATTTTTGTGTGTTTTACAATCACTTTTGTGCTGCGTTATTCTTTGTTTCAGCCATTGCGATGTTTGTCCTATATACTGCCCATCACATTCGAGACAAGTTGATAGATGATATGACTCTGATTTAGAAGCGGTGTCTGGTCTTTAAGCTTCGAGAATAAGCTGTAGTTGGATATGCTATTGTATTTCGCTATTTTGATTTTAGGAATTCCGTTCAGCAGCTTGATTATATTGTTGGTTAAGCCATTTATGAAGGGCAACTTTTTGTAAATCACGGGATCTGATGGTCTGTTGTCACGTTGCCCGTCGTATAAGTCTGAGTTATATATCAGTTGCTTAAGAATTTTACTTGGATAGCCGTTGTTCAAGAATATGTTGTAGAGTGTTTTTAAATTCTTTTGTGTGAACAGGTCATTGCTGATGTGTAAAATTCTGTTTTTCATTGCCACAACAGTGTTGTGTTTTTGGCTTTTCGAGTGCTGAGAGAAATAATTTATATATCTTCCAGAGTCAGTTGGTTTCTGATACCAATCCAAAATTATCTTGTTCTCTGTGGTTCTTATCACCTTAGTGTCTAAAAAGGGCACACTTTGTTCTTTCTCCTCCTCAACGGTAAATTGTAGGTGTTTGTGAAATCCATTGAATCCATATATATATATATATATATATATATATATATATATATATATATATATATATATATATATATATATATATAGAACTGGATTCGAAATCCGATGTATTTATCGACCGTGCAAGTATATTCTATAACACTATAAAACAGTGTTGAAATTATCGGGAATTGCGGTCTGTGGCTTAGATTGAAACTACATTTAATTCTGTTGAAATTCGATATTTCGATGAGTATTTATTAATTTTTCATCTTCATCAGGAACAAACTACAAAATTAACTAACAGTTAGGTACAAACATAATATTACAATGATATAACTTACGAATTGTTGTAGGTATGTTATATAAAGCAATTTAACTTAAAGCTATGCATGTCGTTTCACGAGAACGTCGAGGGCGGCACTGAGTCAGGTATCTTTTCTCACATGTGTTAAGGGTCAAAAGTTCCAATATCGAGCCATCTGTTTAATATTCTGCTATTTTTCGAATTTTAAAACATTGCAGTAAATTTCGCTTAATCTACTTGTGTCTGATTTGTAATTAATTGAACGTTTATTACTGTTTATGTGGTACATCTCGAGGAACAATCTTTTCTTATAATTGCTTTCTGAATCTAAGATCTTGATATCTGACAAATTAAATTGGTGTCCTGCTGCACAAGTATTTTTGTGTGTTTTACAATCACTTTTGTGCTGCGTTATTCTTTGTTTCAGCCACTGCGATGTTTGTCCTATATACTGCCCATCACATTCGAGACAAGAAAGTTGATAGATGATATGACTCTGATTTAGAAGCGGTGTCTGGTCTTTAAGCTTCGAGAATAAGCTGTAGTTGGATATGCTATTGTATTTCGCTATTTTGATTTTAGGAATTCCGTTCAGCAGCTTGATTATATTGTTGGTTAAGCCATTTATGAAGGGCAACTTTTTGTAAATCACGGGATCTGATGGTCTGTTGTCACGTTGCCCGTCGTATAAGTCTGAGTTATATATCAGTTGCTTAAGAATTTTACTTGGATAGCCGTTGTTCAAGAATATGTTGTAGAGTGTTTTTAAATTCTTTTGTGTGAACAGGTCATTGCTGATGTGTAAAATTCTGTTTTTCATTGCCACAACAGTGTTGTGTTTTTGGCTTTTCGAGTGCTGAGAGAAATAATTTATATATCTTCCAGAGTCAGTTGGTTTCTGATACCAATCCAAAATTATCTTGTTCTCTGTGGTTCTTATCACCTTAGTGTCTAAAAAGGGCACACTTTGTTCTTTCTCCTCCTCAACGGTAAATTGTAGGTGTTTGTGAAATCCATTGAAGAGGTCCAGTGTAGTTTGAATAGAGTCCTCGGGGATCGCACTTATCACATCATCCACATATTTGTATATGAACGGTAACTTGACACTTTAATATAGTAATTCCACGACTACCGTTCAAGTTACCGTTCATATACAAATATGTGGATGATGTGATAAGTGCGATCCCCGAGGACTCTATTCAAACTACACTGGACCTCTTCAATGGATTTCACAAACACCTACAATTTACCGTTGAGGAGGAGAAAGAACAAAGTGTGCCCTTTTTAGACACTAAGGTGATAAGAACCACAGAGAACAAGATAATTTTGGATTGGTATCAGAAACCAACTGACTCTGGAAGATATATAAATTATTTCTCTCAGCACTCGAAAAGCCAAAAACACAACACTGTTGTGGCAATGAAAAACAGAATTTTACACATCAGCAATGACCTGTTCACACAAAAGAATTTAAAAACACTCTACAACATATTCTTGAACAACGGCTATCCAAGTAAAATTCTTAAGCAACTGATATATAACTCAGACTTATACGACGGGCAACGTGACAACAGACCATCAGATCCCGTGATTTACAAAAAGTTGCCCTTCATAAATGGCTTAACCAACAATATAATCAAGCTGCTGAACGGAATTCCTAAAATCAAAACAGCGAAATACAATAGCATATCCAACTACAGCTTATTCTCGAAGCTTAAAGACCAGACACCGCTTCTAAATCAGAGTCATATCATCTATCAACTTTCTTGTCTCGAATGTGATGGGCAGTATATAGGACAAACATCGCAGTGGCTGAAACAAAGAATAACGCAGCACAAAAGTGATTGTAAAACACACAAAAATACTTGTGCAGCAGCACACCATTCCATAACAACAGGACACCAATTTAATTTGTCAGATATCAAGATCTTAGATTCAGAAAGCAATTATAAGAAAAGATTTTTCCTCGAGATGTACCACATAAACAGTAATAAACGTTCAATTAAATACAAATCAGACACAAGTAGATTAAGCGAAATTTACTGCAATGTTTTAAAATTCGAAAAATAGCAGAATATTAAACAGATGGCTCGATATTGGAACTTTTGACCCTTAACACATGTGAGAAAAGATACCTGACTCAGTGCCGCCCTCGACGTTCTCGTGAAACGACATGCATAGCTTTAAGTTAAATTGCTTTATATAACATACCTACAACAATTCGTAAGTTATATCATTGTAATATTATGTTTGTACCTAACTGTTAGTTAATTTTGTAGTTTGTTCCTGATGAAGATGAAAAATTAATAAATACTCATCGAAATATCGAATTTCAACAGAATTAAATGTAGTTTCAATCTAAGCCACAGACCGCAATTCCCGATAATTTCAACACTGTTTTATAGTGTTATAGAATATATATATATATATATATATATATATATATATATATATATATATATATATATATATATATATATATATATCGGGTGTTCTACAGCATTCGCCGTTTCCCGCATCCTATTCGCCATGCTTTTCGGTCACGAATATCTTCCTCGTTGAGTTGTCTACTGTTCATTGCTTTCTCTACATCTTGTAACCATGTTCTCTTCGGTCTGCCTCTTTTTCTTCTCTCGGGTGGTGCATACTGGATCATTTTCTTATGCCATCTTGTTGGTCCCATTCTCTGGACGTGCCCGTACCATATCAATCTTTTTTGTTCTATTCTGTCTATTATAATATCATTTTCTACTTCCATTCTTTCTTTTATTTTTTCGTTTGGGATATGCTGCAGTTTAGATATTCTGCAGCTTCTTCTAAGCGCGTCCATTTCTAAAGCTTGTAGTCGTTTATTTTGTCGGTCTTTTACTTCCCACACTTCCGAGTTGTACAGGACAATTCCTTCCATGATAGTTTGGCAGATTTTTTCTTTGTCTGATTTTGCAATCCTGTACTCCACCAAATGCCATTCAGCTGTTTTATAGCTTTTCTTCCTTGACTTATTCGATATTCTATATCTTGATCGCATGTGGAGTTTTTATCAAAAATAGAACCTAGATATTTAAATTCATCACATCCTTTTATGTATTCCCCCTCTAATTCTAAGTCTTCAGTATCACCTCCGACTACAAGGTATTCAGTTTCCTCCATGCTCATTTCCAAGCCCCATTTTCGGTACTCCTCGTTCAATTTTCTAATCATGTAACTGGCGTCATCTTTATCAGCAGCAATCACAACAAATCTCCTACTGGTATTCCCATTGTTTGGCATTTCCTAGTCCAATATTTTAACACATGTGTAAGGTAAATTTTAAATAAAGTGGGCGACAGACAGCATCCCTGCAAAAGGCCTTTCGAAGTTTCAAAGGTATTTGAAAGTTTCGTTCCAATTTTAATTGCTGTTGTTGCATTAGCATAGAGATCTTTTATTGTTTGGATGTATTTTCTATTTAAAGTGGTTTGTTGTGTGTTAAATTTGCAATTTTTAAAGATTTTTAATTTTGCAGCTTAGGATATTCATTTTAGAGAAAAACTTTTAAATAGAAAATTGTAGTAAATTAAAAAACCTACAATTTGGGCTATTGCAAGTTTATTTTTAACAAGTTATTGCAAAACCGCCGGCGAAAGGTCCAAAATGGCCGTTTTTTGCAATTACATTATTTATTGTAAAAATAACTTTTATGTATTTTTTAATGCTTTAAAATGAAGATCTTCTAATACCAAACATAAAAAAAATTGTAGAGCCCGATTGGTAAACTTGTTGCTTAGATATTATAACTTGTTTATCCCAAGGGGTCAAATGTCCAAGGCTATAACTTAAAAAAAAATCGTAGAGTTAATCCAAGATCCACTCTCTTTCTAAAGACTTATATTTTCATATTCTGATGTACATAAATGCCTACAACATTTTTAAACCTCTTGTATGAGATTCTAACTTGCAGGTTATTGTTTCTAAGACAAAATAAAGATTCAAAACAAAATAAAAATTTTCTACGACCAACTGAAGCCGAGATAATTGTTTTTGTTATCTTAAATCGTAGTGACTTTATTTATACCAATTGAGAAATTATTTCACAGTCATTAACTAAAGAAAGGCTTATATTATCTTAAAATAAAATTATTTTAACCGAAAATTACATATAATTATTAAAAATGATTTTTAAAGTGTAGTGGAGATTTATTTTTCGTTACGAATGTGATTTATTGTGTCGGTTGCCCTTATCAACGATTAGCAACTTATAATACATTGAATCAAGGTTTTTGCTTTAAATTTTACAGCACCGTTTGGATTGACATGAAATTGGGCAAACACATAGATACCACGTCAAAGAATAAAAATGATATTGGGCCTCTGTGTGCTTTTGTTCTGGGGGTGAGTTTCACCTCTTATAAGGGGTGAAAATATATGTTCAAGATAAGTTCGGAAATGGATAAAACGTCTAATTCTAAGCACCTTTTGTTCTAGAGAATTTTTTCACTAAGTTAATACTTTTCGAGTAAATACCTTCATTTTTCACCAAAAAAAAAAACGTTTTTAGGCGTATTTTGACAAATAACTCAAAAAGTAAGTAGTTTATTGAAAAAAACATTTTTATCAAAAATATAGCAAATTAAAAATTGAAAAAAAAAATGATGTATGCATGAACTCTCTAGACCCAGTAGAAACAAAGTTCTAGCTAATGAAAAATAGGTTGATATCCGTCAAATTTCAAAGTGAATTATTTCAACATGAAATAACCAAAAAATCATGCACTTTTTGGAGAAAAATCATTACAACTTTTTTAAAATGTTTAAAAAAATATGTATATTTGTTTTTTAAAATGTTTATAGCATCAAAAGTAAGCAAGTTACGCTGAAAATAAAGTTGATCTCTTTTTTTTTTGGTAAAAAAAAACTCGCTTTTTTTACCAAAAAAAAAGCGAGTTAAAAAACGCGAGTCACCCGCTAATTACCATCTTAAATCAAATTAATCATTACCGCTTCACAAGTTACTGTGCTCATGTATTATTTATATGAGCTGTAAGTATCATCGGTTCAAAGGGCTTATTTAAAAAAAAGTGGTTTTAAAGTAAATCTGTTTTAATTTTTAATTTTGAAAAAAGTCTTTCAAAATAACTTAAAATTTATTAGTGTGACTAAAAATCACAAAGAGTAAAAAAATGCTTTTTGCTTTTCTGACTATTTTGGATTTTTTGCTTTTTTTGGAAGGCAAAAATTGGTTAAGACATGGCTGTTCTGAATTTGCATACACTGGTGATTATTGACTAGTTCAAGTCCTTTTTACTACAGCCCCTTTAAAAATAGGCACGTTGAGCCGATGAAACTTACAGACATAAACGACGCATACACGTAAAACAACATTGAAGTAAAATGGATTAATTTCATTTTTGATGCTAATTAGGGGGAGACTTTCCTGAGTTTTTTTTTGACAAAAAAAAAGAGATTAAATTTATTTTCAGCGTAACTTGCTTACTTTTGTTGCTATAAACTTTTTTAAAAAACAGATATACATATTTTTTTAAACATTTTAAAAAAGTTGTAATGATTTTTCTTCAAAAAGTGCATGATTTTTTGGTTATTTCACGTTGAATGAAATTAATTTTTTCTATTTTATAATAAAGTGTATATTTGTCTCAAAATTAAAAAAAAAATGAAATAAAAGAATATGGCATATAAAAGCAGATGTTGTTCTGAAGCTATTTCCTTGTGGCATTTTTATAATTAACTATTTAGATGGGAAATAAGCCACAATTAAATTGAAAAAAATAATTTTATTAACGTTTCGACGCCCGAATCAGGTGTCGTTGTCAAAATATAAAATATGTACTACTAAATTAAACAAAAATGTTGTTGATGTCCATCAGTCTTTTTCAGATTTGTTTTTTTTTTCAATCGGAAATTATGTAATTAATTGATCTATCCGAAAATATCTAGTTCCATTACGAAATGTTGTGGTGTCTTGTGGTGTTCAATAAAAAAAATAATCAAATTTCCTCCATGTAGATTTTATAATTTTTCTTTTCATTTGGTCCTAAAAAGAGTTTAACATGGATATTTCTAATATTAAGGAACTCAACTAATTTTTGTCCTCAATCTAAGGTAATTTATAATGGTATACCCTTAAAAACATCAAGACATTAAAGACATCATCCGAAAATCTACATTATATCACGGAAGACTCGATCATTGTACTGTTGCTTATTTAATATTCTCAGAGTTTTTTTTCAGCCTTGCTGCCAATGTTTTTCTTTCTGCCAGTTGATGATATAAGGAATGTTTACCTGCTAGAATTCGAAAGTAAATTGACAAACAAATTAGTGTATAAAATATTTTAATTAAAAACTTCACTCAAGTATAAATAGATGCATACAATATAAAATATCTCCAAATATATTACTCTTTTTATAATAATACAACAAAAAATACTATAAACGCTATACCTTATTTTAAAGCAGTCTAAATATAACATTACTTAAAGAAGGTTTAAAAGGTTTGGCACAAAATAAAAATAAGTAAGTATATACGATACATTCCCATTTTAGGTTTAATTTTATGATCACAGATGATTCTTGAAACACAGGTGAGCAATATTTTTACTATTAGACCACTTTTGTGGGGGATGGCGTCCGCGGATTTTTACCAAATTTTAGTATATTATTGTACCTTAAAAAAGTAGCCTACAGCTATTTTTTAGCACTCTTGGCGACTTCAGTACTGAGATAAGCCCCTCAAAAGGGCCAAAAATAGCCCTTTGTAAACTATATTTTATAAAAAGAGCCATTTTCGAAAAACTGGCTATTTTTAAACAGTATATCTTCGAATACACTAGGATTTTAATTTACAAATGCTCGTTTGAAAGGTATATAAAAACCTTTTCTACATATTTTCCGTTTAATTAAATTTTGACAATTAATTGATAATCATAAAATTTTGTAACTTTTCTTTTCGTACTTCTTAACCTATAAAATACAACGTATCTTTTACGGTTTTGCAACTTCTTTCACCAAAGAGTTGACATTATAGCAATCGGTCCTCTGGGCTCAGAGATATGGCTCTTCAAATAGAGCATTAAAAGGGCTATTTTTGACCCTGTCGAGAGGCATATCTCAGGTTAAGGGTCACCTAGAGGACTAAAAAATAGCTATAGGCTACTTTCTTAAGGTACCTACAGTAATATACTCAAATTTGGTAAAAATCCACGAACTCCCCACCCCTACACAAAAGTGGTCGAAAAGTAAAAATATTGCTCATATTATATAAATTTTCTTATTTTATAAATCAGTTCGGTTCAGATACAATATCAAACTTGTACATATTACAGATATAAATTAACACTTTGCTTTTCGGGCATTTGACTCAGGTATAAATTTTTATATATTATATATATATATATATATATATATATATATATATATATATATAAAAACATAAGATGTAGATCTTTGAAACACACTCAGTGAACCAAAGATCCAAGGTTATTGGTTTAACGACCACTCGTACGAAATCAAATAGATGAAATAGAGAATGTGGAAAAATCCCCTTACGAACAATTCACACATCCACCATTTCTATTTGATTTCGTACGAGTGGTCGTTAAACCAATAACCTTGGATCTTTGGTTCACTGAGTGTGTTTCAAAGATCTACATCTTATGTTTTTAAACATATATTTTACTTACTTTAAGTAATTAGGGAATTAAAACTTGAGACTGTCATTGTCGGATTTGCCGTAGACTTACGCACCTTCTATGTCTAGGTCTCGAATGTTGTTTTTTGATTAGAATGTGTCTAAAGATATTCAACCTCTTGTCTTTACCGACGAGCCCAGAGAGGTTGAAGAGGGCGAAACACATTTCTAAGAACTGGTGTTTGGATCTTTGATTCTATTCGAAAAATTTTTCCCAGCCCGAAATGGTGGATGTGTGAATTGTTCGTAAGGGGATTTTTCCACATTCTCTATTTCATCTATTTTATTTTATATATATATATATATATATATAAAATGTAAAGAAAAAAGAAGTACTTTGTTGACTTGTTTATAAATATACTTTGATTTTTTGTATTAAAATTTCTTTCCAATTTACCGATCATTCAAATTCAAAATTCAATTCAAAAATTAAAATCTTTTGGCCATTAATTTATATTATGCAGTCTGGGAAGAATTCATTTTATGGATATTAATAGTTTTCCTCTTATTTATATGTATTAATGTTAGCAAGTTTTAATAACCAATCTAGATTTATCTGGTGAGTTATATTTTTACATGATCTTTGTTTCCACTTTATCAGTTACTTTTTAGCTCTTGAAAATGAATGTAAACACATTCGAAAGCTCGAGTAATAAAAAATAGTATTCTAACAGCCCCTTTTTATTGACTCCAACCCACCGAAACTCGAAAAGTGTTTTATATATATATATATATATATATATATATATATATATATATATATATATATATATATATATATATATATATATATATCCCACCATGTTTCACTCTTCCATTCATTGACATTTTTCATATGTTAGGTCGTCCGACCGACATAGCTCCACAGTATATGGAGGAGCGAAAGAAATCTATGTAAATCGATTTAATTTATCATAGTTCACCTTTCTACAACTTTTTAGAGGGACGACTTATTATGGTTTTTTTAACATTTTGTATAATTTAGTTAGAGACATGACCGAGAGCCGCGGCGGCGCCACCGCTCTACGTATATTGACTGCAGTATACGAAATGTTCGTATTTCCGATGGTAGGTCTTCCGCTGAATAATTGTTTATATATTTACATAGCATATGTATTCCGCAAATCGGGCAACACTGCATGTAATTAAATCTATTTTAGGAATATTCGACTGTTGGTTTCTCGCCTCGTTTATCGCCTAATAATCTTGAAGTAGTTTACTTATGACCATAGTAGTTTCATAAATAAATGCGTGTATAATTTTTCAGTGTTTTTTATTTTTTATTTTTTTGTTCCTGTTTTTTTTTTGGTTTTGTTATTCTTTTTTCCCATTGTTTATACTATGTTTATTTGTGTGTTCATTCTAGTTTTTCAGTGGTTTTGGTAGTAATTTTTTATATATGTTTTATTTTTTTAAATCTTACATTTTATTTAGATGTGTGATTTACAATTCTATAATATAGACTTTATAACTTTAAAATCTACGTGATGTTCTATTTCATCGTTATGCCTACGTCTACAAGTGGTAATTACTTGACTACTTACAGTAGTTTTGAAATTTTGAATAATTTTGAAAATGTATACCTACCTAAGTAAGCTTGATCGTAGAGCTGAATCGTAAGATTCGTAAAATATATATAGCCTAGTCGGGATAGCATTTGACCTTGCATTACGAGCTGCCCAAAATTGTATTTTTCTAATCTTTAGAGGGGTGAATATTAGTGTAAATTTAAAATCTCGACTGAATTCCGCCGTTGCTTTAGCCGCTATCTTGATTTTAAACGAGATCCGTTTTTGCTCAATATCTTCGCCATTTTCAACTTTTCGACAAAAATTATACTAACCAAAAATTGTTGAAAATGTGATTTTCTATAATTAATTTTATTACAATATTTTTCGTGCGGTCGATATTTTCTGAGTTATAGCGGTCAATAAATGTGCTTTAACTGTCACTATTATTCGCAATAACTCGGAAAATATCGACCCCACGAAAAAAATTGTAATAAAAGCAATTATAGAAAATCGCATTTTCAACAATTGTAGTTTTTATACTTTTTGTCGAAAAGTTGAAAATGGCGGAGATATTGAGCAAAAACGGTTCTCGTTTTAAATCAAGATGGCGGCTAACAAACGGCGGAATTCAGTCGAGATTTTAAATTTACACTACTATTGGCCCCCCTAAAGATTAGAAAAATAAAATTTGGAGCAGCTCGTAATGCAAGGTCAGACCTGTTATTCGTTTAACCCGACTGGACTAGCAGTCGAATAAATTTTTACTTTTTACGTTGTAGCAAATTCTGGTAATCCAGGTTGTGTTAATAATTTACGTACAATTAATTTTTAAAAATAAAGAGAAAAACGTACTCTATCATAGAGTAAATTGCATAAGCGGCTCAGTTTGTGGGTACGCTTATTAGTCCAGAGAAATAAGATTTTTCTTGTGACACATCACCTCCAGGCCAAAAACAAATTTTTTGAGTAGTATGGACATCTATAATAATCACATATATGTTTTCTGCAGTCGATTTTGATGATATACATAGTTATAAACAAATTAAGAACAAAATAAAGGTGAATTTTCGCTTTTTTCTTCTATTACCAAAAAGTTAAGCATTTTAAACAAATTGGAGAGTAAGAAACTCATAAATCATAATAAAAAATACTTCAATATGGCGTTGACTAAATATATCCATCCTTATTTGTTGCTTAGAAAATTGCAAAGTAAGTCATAAATTTTGAGTTTTTATAAATGTTCATAATTTAAGTCAAACCTTATTACATGGAATGCTGAGATTTCCGGTGCTTAAATTATACCCTAAATTTCAAAGCAATCGGTAAAATGGTTTAAAAGTTATTTAATTTGTTTATCCCAAATTAATTTTTTTTTTGTCACAATATAAGGCAGAAAATGATAAAGTTACAATAATACTACGGACACTTTATGAAAGAAGAAGATTTATACTATTAATTTTATTAAAAAAAAAATAAAAAAAATACTTTTAAATAAGTATTGCAAAATTATTTTGTAAGAACATTTTGAGTTTTTGCTTATAAACAATTTTTTCATATTTAGAAAGATTGAATTGTTTTACAAATTTAGAAAGAGAAAAAATTGTTGTTCTGAAGCTATTTTCTTGTGACATTTTTATAATCAACTATTTCCAATGGGAAATAAGCCACAATTTTACCAAAAAAAAAATGATTTTATTAACGAAAATACAAAATAATACTAGATTAAACAAAAATGTTGTTGCTTAGCAAAACATTCTTCTAATAATTTATTTAATCTGACTCATTTATATCGGCAACTCAGACATGTATTATACATTTTAAAGTATAAGACTTTAAAATGATATTGAAAATATTGATGAGTTGCGTTCCTGGGACGACTTTACTAAAAGATAGTTTATTCGATTACATGAAATCAACGAAAAAATTGTCCTAGGACAATTAGGGACGAAGTTGCCCCCCCCCCTTCCATTTTTTAATTCACAGCAGCTTTGTTTATCGCATTTAAGAAACAAAATTAACCGCATTTGAAAAAACATACTTCACAGTTTTAATGTACCAAATATAAAAAAAGATTTCCTTTTAAGAAAATCGTCCACAAAGCTTCAAAATTTGGCCCTTAAAATCGGCCGGTCTTGAAATTTGGAAGAGCGATGAGAAGGGGAAAGGAGCTGTTAACTGTATCTCTGGTTTTCGTTTATGGATTTCTACGTTTCTTTTTTAATTTGTATGTACTTTTGGCGTACATTACGAATATGCATTATTTATTAAATTTGATGGTGTAACTAACAATTAATTTGTTTAAACATTTTTTTTTCAATTTTTTAAATAATATTTGATGTACCTTTTATTGTAAAACGTACATATAATTTATGATTAATATATATTAATCCTATTCAATTATGCCTAAAACTAAAATTGGTTTATAATATTGAATTGACAATAAAAAATCTCAAATAAATTAGGTTTTAATTCTTGATGAACATGCTACTAGATAAATGAAAAATGAAATGTAACAAAATTAGAGGTCAAATTAGAGAGAGGACAAAAAGAACAAAGTTATTTGCAGAACATTTTTTAACATTTTTTTTTCTATTGTTTAAATTTTTGTAAATTTAACTATTCTAAATGGGGAAATAAGCCACAATTTAACTAAAAAAATGATTTTATTAACGTTTCGACGTCCAAATCAGATGTCGTTGTCAAAATACAAAATATTAATAAATTAAACAAAAATGTTTTGTAAATTTATTAGAGAATAATATTGTATAAGAAAATATAATGTGTTATATAATTATTTTTATTAAATATTATTCACATAATTCACAAAAATCACTTAATTACGACTTGATCTATATTTATTTTATTACTCGTTAAAACCTATTTTGTATGTTTGTGTGTGTGTACCATTATTATTGTAGTATTTCAAAATGCAGAAAATAAATTCAAAAAAACATAACTTTTAAAGAATTTGAAATAAATAGTGTTTCCAAATTTTCTAGAATATTGTAACTGTATCTTACAACATTGAAAGTTGTAATTTTAAGATTGTACAAAACAATAAAAATTAAGGCATTTCATACATTTTGGTATGACAAGACTATTAAAAGAAAATAAATCAACAACAAATGAGGTTTATTTAGGATTACTAGTATTTTTATGAAAAACATATCGATTATCAGTTATTTATTATAAGTGATTGTAAATTCAAGTGTATATGATCCACTCCCATGATTGCCAACAAAGTCATCCTAAAAATACCGTAAAAGAATTTCTAAAAATTGTTTACACAATTTACATAGTTAATTAAAGAATCACTTTATTAACAAAAAACGTATTCGTAACGACGCAAAAGAGTACATACATATTAAAAACGAGACATCAAACTATATAATAGAGAAAGGTAGAGGTTTTGGTTATCGAAGTCAATAACATATTTATATCTCTGTACTAACAGGCACTGGTGCAACCAGTATTTCAAGAGCAGGTAGTTTATTTTAATAAAAAAATCTGGTATAAAGAAGATTCGTTGATCGGATCGGTACTAACTGTTCTTAGCTGAATTTCCAACCCCAATTATTTACCTTTATCTTTTGTTTGGCGGTTCTGTAACTTCAGTTTTTCATTCATCTAATAGCATGTTTTTAGCAAAAAATTAAAACTTAGTTCATTTGAGATTTTTTGATTTTCATAGACCAACACTCTTTTTAGAAACAATTAAATGGGATAATTTGTTTTTTTCATACAATCTATTAAAAACAAATTATTTACTTAGTTTAATCAAGAACTATGTATTATTATATTATTCATAAATATTTATATTTTGTGATTAAAATTACTTCAAATATTATTAAATAAATTGAAAAAATTGTTTTAAGAAATTTGATGGTGTATAAAACAATTAATTAATTTAAATAATGCATATTCGTAATTTACGCAAAAAGTACATACAAATTAAAAAAGAAACGTCGAAATCCATAAACGAGAACAAGAGATACAGCCGACAGCTCCTTCCCCGTTCTCATCGATCTCCCAAGTTTCAAGGCCGAGCGATTTTAAGGGCCACATTTTGAAGCTTTGTCGATGATTTCCTTGAAAGGAAACCTTTTTTATATTATTGGTACATTTAAAACTTTAAAGTATGTACTTTCCAAATGACTAATTTTATTACTTAATTGTTATAAACAAAGCAACTATGAATTAACAAAAAATGAAAAAATAATTTTTCTACGGGTAATGGTTAAAAAGTTATTCTAATTTGTATAATATAAGCAAAAAATCGACATGTTCTTGCAAAATAATTTTGAAAAATTTAAAATTATTTTTTGAGTTTTTTTATTTACTAGTATAAATATTTTTCTTTGATAGACTATCCGAAGTATTATTGTAACTTCATCATTTTCTGACTTATATTGTTGCAAAAAAGCTTAATTAGGGATAAACAAATTAAATAACTTTTAAACTATTTAACCAATTGCTTTGAAATTCAGAGTAGAATTTAAGGACCAGAAGTCTCAGTACTCCTTGTAATAAGAAGGTTCTAACTTAATTTTTAAATGAGTTATGAAAATTTATAAAAACTCAAAATTTATGACTTATTTTGCAATTTTCTAAGCAACAAATAAGGATAGATATATTCAGCGAACGTCATGTTAAAGTTTTTTTATAAGGTTTATGAGTTTCCTACTCTCAAATTCGTTTAAAATGCAAAATTGTTGGTAATAGTGAAAAGCGAAAATTTACTATAGATACCTATGTATATCATCAAAATCCGCCGCAGAAAATATTTAGGTTATTATTATAGATGTCCATACTATTCAAAATATTTCTTTTCGGCCTGTAGGGGGTCATGTCACCAGCAGGACATTTTTTCCTTATTTCTCTGAACTCTATAGCTATAACAAACAGTATACAAAATTACTGAATTTAACGTTTAATTACAGAGTTGATTCAAAATAAGTAAAAAATGAAGGATTTATTTTATTTGTAATTTGTACTTAAGAATGTCTAAAAAAATAATACTAAATAAACGTGGGAGTGTTTATTTCTTTCAGAACAAAATTTCAACAACATGTTCCACACATTAACTTAATCTGTTCGGTGTAACTTTGCTATTATAAGGAAGAATGGTGACCAAAAAGAAAAGCAAACACCAAAATTAATTTATTTATTCCACCTAAAAAAATAACGGAATCTACCAATACAATAAGGCAATAACAAGCACACAGTAACTATTTACTTGTTTTCATGTACTTATTTTGGACAAAGCCTAATTTTTAGTCAGTTCTTATTGTGAAAAACTACTGGATATTTCGAAAAAAGTTCTATACACTCTTGTTTCTTTGGTGCTTTTTTTCTTTAATTTGAGCTTTAAAATAATAACATACTGTAACGGTCCACCCGTTATAATATAATTTTAGCTCTTTAATTATTTTTTATAATTATTTTCTCTTGACCTCCCAATTAATTTCTGTAACTTTCTCGTAAAGGACCACTTATGTGACGTCACACGTCGACGTCTGCGGAACAATTGTAGAATCGTTCCGTGACATTTAATTCGTGTTCTGTGGTCGTTTGAGATGCTCCTCTTGGAAGGTGAGGGAGAAGTTCCGTGGCACGTGGCACTTGTGGTTGGAGATTCAACGAGCATGGATGGGTGGCGTGTGCAAATAGTAGGTCAAATTTAGAGGTTAGACCTCCAATATGTGAATTTTGGAGTTTGGATCACCAAAAACTTATTTGTGGAAGGAATAAGTAATTAATCCAATGGGATTTCTGCACAACATCATCGTATCACACGGTAAATAGCAATATCTGTTTTTTATAAATAGTTTTTATAACCACCTGTTGTCACTCTTGTTCCAGGTGACGAAATATATATTCTTTCTGATGTGTGCGATGTGTAAATTTAATCAGTGAATTGTTCTTTTAATTATTCTATTATCTATAAGTAATATCTTTTAATTAGTCCCATATCTATAGATAATATTCATCCACAGAAAATTCTAATAGTTTTAATTTTTTTTGGTTATACTAAAGTAACTTCTAATATCATTTATAAGTACCCTATAATAATTACTTTAAAGAAATCATATTTATTCCAAATCCACATGTCTGTAATGAGAACTCACATAAACTTTGTCAAGGTCAAGTACTTCAGTAATTAAGAGGTCTCTTTTTGTGTGTTTTTTTATTACTATCTATTCAAAAAAAACACTTTCCTAGTTTTTCTTCCTTTTCTTTGATTTATTGTATACTTGGGAAATTGAAATAAACGGGAGTTATGTTTTTTGTAGCCACCCATGTGAGAACTTAAAACACCTCGAAACACCGTGAGGCCAATCTCCAACCATAAGTCGCCAGGGAATACGTCTTTTTGGGAACAAGCTATGGGAGCGTTCCAGCTCAATTTTCGTCTTGGCACCTGGGCCTACAGGAGTCATGGGGTCGCACCATCCTGGTGCATCATTTTCTAGGATGCAACCGCAACCTCGTTTGGGAACATTTAGTGAGGTGTTGTAGTAACTATTGGTTTTTTTATATTTCAGACTATCTGTTAAATACACTGTTTTTTTTCCAGATTTAGGTTACCTCTGGTTTTTTTTGACATATTTGTATATTAGATTATTTGGTTCCCAAACTTTGTATCTACGGTAACTTCTTGTGCACAGGAATAAGCCTAGAGAAAATTAGGTTTTTAATACTTTATTATTGCTTTGATATTGATTTATGTAGTTCGGGTAAATTTATTTTTTAATATTCCTAGCTTGTTTCCCAAATATTTTACTGTTATTCGCTTTATTCCATTTGTTCGGTTAATTTAGGTCATCGTCGGTATTTATCTCAACTTCATTTCTACTTTAGTCAATTGTATATTTAACTTTATTTATTCATTATTGTATTTTCCCTTAGTGAGGCTTGGGCCTATTTATTTGTATTATTTTCATCTTTGTCGGTTTCAATTCAGTTGTACGTAGCAGGCGTACTATAACCATTTGGTAGAAGACTTATGTAATTTTGTACCCTATATATATGTAAGAGGTATTTAAGTTTATAACAGATAACATTATTGTTGTTATCTTTAAAATATATATAGCTTCTTGTATAACTTATGTCATTTTAGAGTTACATGATATATGCTTGTCTAACTCAGAGATTGTTAAAAATCTAGTAGTTATTTTAATAAATATTTATTTATTTTGTGTATCATGAATTTTACTACTCCTTTATGTTCATTATTACAGGTTTAATATATTTAATATTTGAAAGCAGTGTAAGATACCTGGGAAAATGATCGAAGATCATTTTCATGGCGCCCATGATTAGTTAGTTTTATTTATTTTGTTCGTTTTTAGTCATTAGTCATCTCCATTCATTTTCAGTACATTATTCTTATTTTATTATTTCATCTTTTAGTCATCATTACTATCTATATAGAGCTACTGTTCTTCGACAGGCATGCAAACGAGCCGTATCCATCCTTGAGTGTCAAGTTGCTCTCTTGCATCTATAGCTAGCCAACTCTATTCAGTTTGCCTCTGTCTCTTCCCACTTCTACTTCTATCCCTTCTAATTCCCCTTTCTTCAGTACTACTGCACTTTAGTAGTATTTTTTATTTTTTCCTATTGCGGCTTCTCAACGTAGAAGCCACTTCACCCTTTCTTTACACACTCCACATTCTCTTCTTTTCAGCCACAACTATTTAGTTATATTTAGTTACCTTAGTTCTTTTTCTTCCTTACTTCTGTTGGAGTACCTATATCTTTCTTTTTACTTTCACTCCAACAGAAGTTTTCTTCTTTTTGTTACACTGGCGCCCAACGTGGGGCCAACCGTTTTATGGTTCTAAGACAGTAGTTCTTTTAGTTCAATTTTCTTTTATTGGAATTTTCTGTATTATTACCTTCTTGATATTTTTGTATAAATGTTATTTCTGATTTATTTTTGGTCTTTTTATTTTTATTAATACTAAACAGGTAGACTTATACTGCTTTTGGTTTTGATTAGTTGATTTCGATACCTCATTTTTAGTTTTAGTGGTACAGCTCATATTTTAGTTTGAATTTTGTATTTTTATTGGAAACTTATTTGTGTATTTAGAATGAGTATACATGACTGACATTATGTTCTATTATTATAGATTTTTAGTCCTTCTACCAATGGTAGTATGTTTGCACGTACAATTAATTATTGACTATGCATATATTTTTTTTCTAGTGTGGTTATATTTTACACCTAACTAGAAATTATTTTCAGTATTTAGGTATTTTATTTACTTTATTGATTTGATTTTTTATATATTTTGCTGGCATTTTTGATTTGTTGGTGTGTCGCTAATATTTTCTCCATATGTATATTTGTCTTACAAACTTTAGATTATATTTTATATTTGTTATTTTTGATATTTGGGTTGTTTGGTAAGACAGGCACACACCACAAAGCACAATCAGTCCACAACATTAGCTTCTACACATGATACGTTGAATTCGCATGGTTCGGATGATTACAGATGGTCATCCAAATTATTTTTCTTTAATTGGTAGTGTTAAACATAACAATTATAATTATTGTATGGTAAAGTAGTTCCATTATCCATCTCAGTTTCTAGTTTTATTATTGTTGATAATAATATAATATCAATGTGGGTACCATAATATAATGCTCATAGAAATCAGATACTTTAGGTTGAGATTTAAACATAAATCTTTTATTAGTTAGAAACATTGGTACTTTTTCTATTAAGTTTAGAACAATCCTCAGAAGAAGATTAACTTAACGGTGTCGTTCAAGCTAATCTCTTCTTCTGTTTGTCTTTAGCTTAGCTCAATCGTTAGTACGGTTAGAAATTTTAGTCTGATTTTTTTTTACCATCTGATAATGCAGGTACCTACATACATTGCTTGATTTCATCTTTGGCTTTGTTGTTGATGACTTTTAATTTATTACTTATTAATTTAATTATTATGTAGTACTTTATGTATGAGTTTAATTTTTTTTTGGTGTATTAGGCATGGTGCATTGTAATTATTATTATGAGTCAATGTTATTAATTGCTAATCCTGTCAGTAGGATTATCCAATTAATAAAAACTTCACTTGTATTTTTGTCTAGTTTTTGCACACCTAACCCCTAAGTTAGAAGGGTTGTTGAGTATTATATATTTATATATTTGGATAGGTGAACTCATACAAGTACCTACTCTTGGTTAATATGGATATTATTATGGAACTATATGTTATGCACTACATATGTCAGATTACCTATGTGTTATATATTTTTGAATATTTGATTACCTACTATTTTTTTATATTATTTTTATATCTAGTTATGAATTTGCCATATTGGAAAGATGTGGTTTTTAATTTGTTATTGGGTTACTCTATTAACATTTGTCTCCAATATCTTAAACACTTTATAATAATTTATATCCTTCTATCCTACACACTATGATTCTGGAATTAGATTGGAATGTTGATGTGAGTATGTATGGTTTCTTAAGTCTTTTATTGATTTCTTCTTGTGGACTAGCCTGTCCTTACTCTGTTAATGCTAGTGAGTGAGTACGTGGGTTCGAAATTCAGCAATTGGCCATTGCTATCCGGTTTCGTAATCTATGTCCTCATGGCAGAGTATGCAGATGTCTATTCATCATCAGTTCCTAACCATTCTCCTGTAATTAGTCCACTTATTCCAGTTTTTGTTACAAATTGATAGGGAGGTTTATTTAATTTGTATTATGTCTCGTACTTCATAGTATGTATGTGGAACTTTGACTGATGAGGGATAAATATCCTAGTGTGCACGTATTCATCGATCAAAGCTTTGACTCCTATACATAGTAGGTTCATTAATTCAGTATTTGGAGTGTTTAGACAAATGAGTTGTTCATTTGAGTATATTCCCACTTCTTTCCTTAGGCATTAGTTTTGTTATTTAGATTTTGGAACATTTCCTGAATAATTCCACGTATGTGAGAGCGCATGAATCTGCAGTTTTAATCAAAATTGGTTGCCCGTTCTCGTCAATTTTTTTTTCCTATCACTTATCACATATTCTTTTTTCCTATCACTTATCATAGTGTCATAAAACTTATGAGTTCATCATTTATTCTTTTTCTTTCTTACTTATTCTTACATTATTGGTACTTTATCTACGTCTGGTTATTCTCACATATCTGTTGTAGCAACATGCTATAGTTCGCGAATACCAGCACGAATTAGTTTATGTAGTTTCTATAATATTTTAGTCAATACACATTAGGTATTTATCTTACTTTTGATTTAGTTAGGTTACATCTCTGTTACTTAGTCTGTTAGCAATATTTATTCTGACTTATTTTGATTACTTAGTTTGGATAGGTTCATATTACCGGATGAGGGTGTATGTAGACCTAATTTATTTATTTTGTGCAGTATTAGTTACCATTGGATCCAATAATTTAGTTTATTTAGTATTAGTAAGAATTGGTCCATAAATTTGCCTGATCGTTCTTCTTTGGATATACTCTTATATAAATCTGGTGTCCATTGATAGTCCGATTCTGGATAAGTGTCCGATTCTTCATTTATTTTGTGTATTTGGTTGGGTAGGTTCGTATCACCGGATGTGGGTGTACGTAGACCTGATCTGTTTATGTGGTTTAGTATTGGTGTGAATTGGTCCATAAATTTGCCTGGTCGTTCTACTTTGGATATGCCTTTTATGAATCTGGTGTCCACTGATAGTCCGACTTTGGATTAAGTGTCCGATTCCACATTTATTTTGGTTATTGAGTTTTGGATTCCTTTGGTATGTTTATTATTGGTATTATTTGACATTAGTGAGAATTGTTCCATAAATCTTCCTGATTGTTCTTCTCTGGATATACTATTATGAATCTGGTGTCCATTGTTAGTTCAGTTTTGGATAAAGTGTTCAATTCTTTACTTATTTTAGTTACTGTTTTTTATTCACTTTGATATATTTACTTGTGATATGGTTCGAATTGGCTCACACCTTTTCCTGGTTGTTCCGTCCTTGGATATATCCTTTATAAATCTGATGTCCATGGATAGTTCAATTTTGGATGTCTATTAAGCTAGAAAGACCATTTCATAAGGGAGCCATGAGACACACCCCATATTTTTTTGCTATTTTATTGCTAATTTATTACGCAAATTAAAAATTTATTGCTTCATCCCCTTCAGAGAAACAGGTGGCCATTCCAGCTTAATATTAAGCTAGAAAGGCCAACATTCATATATCCGGAACGAAAGTAGATAGAGAGTTGCTTCCGGTGGTCTATTTTATTGCTAATTAATTGCTAATTTATTACGCAAAACAAAAATTTATTGCTTCATCCCCTTCAGAGAAACTGGTGGCCATTCCAGCTTAATATTAAGCTAGAAAGGCCAACATTCATATATCCGGAACGAAAGTAGATAGAGAGTTGCTTCCGGCGGCCTATTTTATTGCTAATTAATTGCTAATTTATTACGCAAAACAAAAATTTATTACTTCATCCCCTTCAGAGGTCGCCATTCCAGCTTAATATTAAGCTAGAAAGGCCAACATTCATATATCCGGAACGAAAGTTGATTGAGTGTTGCTTCGGGTGGCTTATTTCATTGCTAATTAATTGCTTATTTATTACGCAAAACAAAAATTTATTGCTTCATCCCCTTCAGAGAAACAGGTGGCCATTCCAGCTTAATATTAAGCTAGAAAGGCCAACATTCATATATTCGGAACGAAAGTAGATAGAGAGTTGCTTCCGGTGGCCTATTTTATTGCTAATTAATTGCTAATTTATTACGCAAAACAAAAATTTATTGCTTCATCCCCTTCAGAGAAACAGGTGGCCATTTCAGCTTAATATTAAGCTAGAATAGCCAACATTCATATTTCCGGAACGAAAGTAGATATAGGGTAGCTTCCGGCAGCATATTTTATTGCTAATTAATTACTGAAAGATTGGGTTTACAAGAATTTACAAACTCACCCCCTTCAACCCCTACCGTTATCATCATTCCCCGGAATCCACAAAAAGTGAAAATAACCAGTTTAAAGAGCTAAAACCAAGTACGTATTTTTTGCTCATTAATTACTACATGTCTTAGCCAAAAATGAATGTTTTGCTTCCTCCCCTAACGAGCCACAATGGCTGCAGCGGTTTAATACTTAAGGCTGCAATACTCAACACTCCTATTTCAGGAAAGAAAGCAGATAGAGGGTCGCTTCTGGCGGCATATTTAATTTTTTAATTAATTGCTGAAAGATGGGTTATACCAGTATTTACAAACTCACCCCCTCCAACCCCTACCGTTATCATCGTTCCACGGATTTCACAAAGCGTGAAAATAATCAGTTTAAAAACTTAAAACCAAGTGGGTATTTTTTTCTAATTAACGGCTGCAGGTCTACGCCAAAAACCAATTTTTTGCTTCATCCCCTAACGAGAAACAATGGCTACTGCGGTTTAATTCTTAAGCTACAATACCCAACACTCCTATTTCAAGAACGAAAGCAGATAGAGCGACCCTCTATCTGCTTTCGTTACTGAAATAGGAGAATTGAGTGTTGTAGCTTAAGTATTCAACCGCAGTAGCCATTTTTACTGGTTAGGGGATGAAGCGATAAAATCAAATTTGGCGTAGACCTGCAGCAGTTGCTTAAGAAAAAAATACCCACTTGGTCTTAGATTTTTAAACTGGTAATTTTCACTTTCTGTGAAATCCGTTGAGCGATGATAATGGTAGGGGTTGGAGGGGATGAGTTTGTAAATTCTGGTATACCCAATCTTTTAGCAATTAATTAGCAATAAAATATACCGCCGAAAGCTACTCTCTATCTACTTTCTTTCCAGAAATATGAATGTTGGCTCTTCTAGCTTAATATTAAGCTAGAATAGCCACCTGTTTCTCTGAAGGGGTTGAAGCTATAAATTTGTAATTTGCGTAATAAATAAGCAATTAATTAATAATAAAATAGGCCGCCAGAAGCGACGCTCTATCTGTTTTCGTTACTGAAACAGGAGAATTGAGTGTTGTAGTATTCAACCGCATTAGACATTGTTGCTCGTTAGGGGATGAAGCAATAAAATCGTTTTTGGTGTAGACCTGCAGCAGTTGCTTAGGAAAAAAAATACCCGCTTGGTCATAGGTTTTTGAACTAGTAATTTTGACTTTCTGTGAAATCCGGGGAATGAGAACAACGGTGGGGGTTGGAAGGGGTGTGTTTGCAAATTGTTGTATACCATATCTTTCAGAAATTAATTAGCAATAAAATATGCCGCTGGAAACGACCCTCTATCTGTTTTCGTTCCTGAAATAGGAGTGTTGGGTATTGTAGCATAAGGATCAAACCGCAGTGGCCATTGTTTCTCGTTAGGGGATGAAGAAAAAAATTGGTTTTTGGCGTAGACCTGCAGCTGTTAATTAGAAAAAAATACCCACTTGGTTTTAAGTTTTTAAACTGATTATTTTCACTCTTTGTGAAATCCGTGGAACGATGATAACGGTAGGGGTTGGAGGGGGTGAGTTTGTAAATTCTGGTATACCCCATCTTTCAGCAATTAATTAAAAATTAAATATGCCGCCAGAAACGACCCTCTATCTGCTTTCTTTCCTGAAATAGGAGTGTTGAGTATTGTAGCCTTAAGTATTAAACCGCAGTAGCCATTGTGGCTCGTTAGGGGAGGAAGCAAAAAATTCATTTTTGGCTTAGACCTGTAGCAATGAATAAGCAAAAAATACGTACTTGGTTTTAGCTCTTTAAACTGGTTATTTTCACTTTTTGTGGATTCCGGGGAAATATGATATCGGTAGGGGTTGAAGGGGGTGAGTTTGTAAATTCTTGTAAACTCAATCTTTCAGCAATTAATTAGCAATAAAATAGGCCACTGGAAGCAACTCTCTATCTACTTTCGTTCCGGATATATGTATGTTGGCCTTTCTAGCTTAATATTAAGCTGGAATGGCCACCTGTTTCTCTGAAGGGGATGAAGCAATAAATTTTTGTTTTGCGTAATAAATTAGCAATTAATTAGCAATAAAATAGGCCACCGGAAGCAACTATCTATCTACTTTCGTTCCGGATATATGAATGTTGGCCTTTCTAGCTTAATATTAAGCTGGAATGGCCACCTGTTTCTCTGAAGGGGATGAAGCAATAAATTTTTAATTTGCGTAATAAATTAGCAATAAAATAGCAAAAAAATATGGGGTGTGTTTCATGGCTCCCTTATGAAATGGTCTTTCTAGCTTAATAGACATCAATTTTGGTTTGGTGCCCAATTCGACACTTAGCATTATTATGAACTTTAGTGCAATATTTAGTTCTGTTTTGACTTTTAAGCAATATTATGTCAATATTTGGTAGCAGAGAGTAACATAGTAACATTTTAGTATGAATTTGAGTCATATATTTGTTTATTTTTCCTTGATCATTAGTTTATGCTCCTTGGTAATCTTGCGAATCAACGTGGATTGTTAGACTAGTGTAAATTTTATTTGTTATATTTTGAGGTTTAAAAAAAAAATTTCTTTGATAAATTTTTTTTTCCCGAGTAGAAGGGGATTGTAACGGTCCACCCGTTATAATATAATTTTAGCTCTTTAATTATTTTTTATAATTATTTTCTCTTGACCTCCCAATTAATTTCTGTAACTTTCTCGTAAAGGACCACTTATGTGACGTCACACGTCGACGTCTGCGGAACAATTGTAGAATCGTTCCGTGACATTTAATTCATGTTCTGTGGTCGTTTGAGATGCTCCTCTTGGAAGGTGAGGGAGAAGTTCCGTGGCACGTGGCACTTGTGGTTGGAGATTCAACGAGCATGGATGGGTGGCGTGTGCAAATAGTAGGTCAAATTTAGAGGTTAGACGTCCAATATGTGAATTTTGGAGTTTGGATCACCAAAAACTTATTTGTGGAAGGAATAAGTAATTAATCCAATGGGATTTCTGCACAACATCATCGTATCACACGGTAAATAGCAATATCTGTTTTTTATAAATAGTTTTTATAACCACCTGTTGTCACTCTTGTTCCAGGTGACAAAATATATATTCTTTCTGATGTGTGCGATGTGTAAATTTAATCAGTGAATTGTTCTTTTAATTATTCTATTATCTATAAGTAATATCTTTTAATTAGTCCCATATCTATAGATAATATTCATCCACAGAAAATTCTAATAGTTTTAATTTTTTTTGGTTATACTAAAGTAACTTCTAATATCATTTATAAGTACCCTATAATAATTACTTTAACCCGCCGTTACACGCGTCTTCTATTCGGACGTGATTGCACGCGTATGAGCGTCGCCCTCACCTACATAAGTTCGACTTATTTCGAGGAAGAATGAATGTCAACATGTATAAATATAAAATGGGTTGTACTCACATATTATAGAAAGTCTCGTATACCATTTTTTTATTAATTTAACAAAACAAAAGTAAAAATAATATACATGGATCAAAAGCAAGTTTTCTTAATTTTCAATTTCAGCAAGCCGCTGAAGAAATTAACGATTTTTACGCGAATTCATTTTACTAAAAATACAAATTAAAATTAACAACTGTTCTGAAGCTATTTCTTTGTGGTATTTATGTAATTAACTATTAATATTTTGTATTTTGATAACGACGTCCGATGTGGAATTCGAAACGTCAATAAAATCAACTTTTCAAGTTAAATTGTGGCTTATTTCCCAATTAGAATAGGTAAATTTAAAAATGGGTTCTTAACCAGTGGCACACCTAGAATTTTCCTCTGGGGGGGGGGGGGGGTGGGGATGGGTTAGCTTGGTCACCGAAAGTTTTTTGTATTATTTGTGAAAGACAAGTTACATTTTCCTACTTTCTTTTATATATATTTCTATATGCTCTGGGTGGGATTTTAACCCCTAAACCCCCCTCGGTGTGCCACTGTTCCTAACCTAATCCAAACAATAATATTTTAATTAAACCTACCTAAATATTAAATAAAAACCTAAAAGTTTCTTTGAGATCACAGAAACGTGATTTCACCGTGATTGCACGCGCAGTGAGGAATTCCCTCACTTGAAGAGGGATGTCTCTTCTTTCAACTATCACACAGCACACTGACCGCCAGAAATATTCTATAACTTTTTCATACCCCCTCATGAACCATGCTAAAGGCATTCCTGGGTGCTTAAGGTTATCGTATTAGTTTACACAATTTCATTGGTTATAAACAAATATGGTGAGGGATTCCCTCATAGCGCGTGTAATGGCGGGTTAAAGAAATCATATTTATTCCAAATCCACATGTCTGTAATGAGAACTCACATAAACTTTGTCAAGGTCAAGTACTTCAGTAATTAAGAGGTCTCTTTTTGTGTGTTTTTTTATTACTATCTATTCAAAAAAAAACACTTTCCTAGTTTTTCTTCCTTTTCTTTGATTTATTGTATACTTGGGAAATTGAAATAAACGGGAGTTATGTTTTTTGTAGCCACCCATGTGAGAACTTAAAACACCTCGAAACACCGTGAGGCCAATCTCCAACCATAAGTCGCCAGGGAATACGTCTTTTTGGGAACAAGCTATGGGAGCGTTCCAGCTCAATTTTCGTCTTGGCACCTGGGCCTACAGGAGTCATGGGGTCGCACCATCCTGGTGCATCATTTTCTAGGATGCAACCGCAACCTCGTTTGGGAACATTTAGTGAGGTGTTGTAGTAACTATTGGTTTTTTTATATTTCAGACTATCTGTTAAATACACTGTTTTTTTTTCCAGATTTAGGTTACCTCTGGTTTTTTTTTGACATATTTGTATATTAGATTATTTGGTTCCCAAACTTTGTATCTACGGTAACTTCTTGTGCACAGGAATAAGCCTAGAGAAAATTAGGTTTTTAATACTTTATTATTGCTTTGATATTGATTTATGTAGTTCGGATAAATTTATTTTTTAATATTCCTAGCTTGTTTCCCAAATATTTTACTGTTATTCGCTTTATTCCATTTGTTCGGTTAATTTAGGTCATCGTCGGTATTTATCTCAACTTCATTTCTACTTTAGTCAATTGTATATTTAACTTTATTTATTCATTATTGTATTTTCCCTTAGTGAGGCTTGGGCCTATTTATTTGTATTATTTTCATCTTTGTCGGTTTCAATTCAGTTGTACGTAGCAGGCGTACTATAACCATTTGGTAGAAGACTTATGTAATTTTGTACCCTATATATATGTAAGAGGTATTTAAGTTTATAACAGATAACATTATTGTTGTTATCTTTAAAATATATATAGCTTCTTGTATAACTTATGTCATTTTAGAGTTACATGATATATGCTTGTCTAACTCAGAGATTGTTAAAAATCTAGTAGTTATTTTAATAAATATTTATTTATTTTGTATATCATGAATTTTACTACTCCTTTATGTTCATTATTACAGGTTTAATATATTTAATATTTGAAAGCAGTGTAAGATACCTGGGAAAATGATCGAAGATCATTTTCATGGCGCCCATGATTAGTTAGTTTTATTTATTTTGTTCGTTTTTAGTCATTAGTCATCTCCATTCATTTTCAGTACATTATTCTTATTTTATTATTTCATCTTTTAGTCATCATTACTATCTATATAGAGCTACTGTTCTTCGACAGGCATGCAAACGAGCCGTATCCATCCTTGAGTGTCAAGTTGCTCTCTTGCATCTATAGCTAGCCAACTCTATTCAGTTTGCCTCTGTCTCTTCCCACTTCTACTTCTATCCCTTCTAATTCCCCTTTCTTCAGTACTACTGGACTTTAGTAGTATTTTTTATTTTTTCCTATTGCGGCTTCTCAACGTAGAAGCCACTTCACCCTTTCTTTACACACCCCACATTCTCTTCTTTTCAGCTACAACTATTTAGTTATATTTGGTTACCTTAGTTCTTTTTTTTTTCCTTACTTCTGTTGGAGTACCTATATCTTTCTTTTTACTTTCACTCCAACAGAAGTTTTCTTCTTTTTGTTACAATACGACTACTTTTTGGTCTTCTGTCTAAGGAGTGAGCACTCTTCACTTTTTTTCGGATTTTATGTTACTTTCATTACTCAAATTCCTCTTTGTTAATTTCGTGGTCCGAGAATTCTTGAAATTCTTCCTGTTTCAAAATTTCGTCTATATTATCATCTAATGTTTTTAATTTAATGTTTTCAACCTAAACTTTTCTTAAAAACGTTCAACAACTATTGCGTTTCTTTAAAAACCAACAATAATCTACATCTGTATTATTTTGTCTCGCGGTAGAAAAATTTAAAAAGAACCGTGATATCATGAAATCACGTGTTGTAGACTGATTTCACAGCACTGAATGTGACCGAACATACAGACACTGACAAATAAATAATCATAACACAAATAAAGAGTAACCTATGACAAATACATACCTGCCGCAATAATAAACAGATCTTAGGAGTTACGAATAAAAACCTGATTTTGTTATAGAATCTGTCATTTCATTTAAATGTTAAAAACCGCAAAACAAAGCAAAGGTATAGCCTTAAAAATAAAACGTAAAGAAACTCATCATATGAACCTTATGAACAAACAGTAGATTTCGTGACTTCACGGTTCCTTTAAAATTTTGCCACGGTGGCGAGACAAATGTCTAAATCTAGCAACACAGGTTGGTTAACCTATTATATGCATTTTGTAACAAAAATATACTCAGGAAGACCGAAACCTGTTAGAAATGGATAATGTAATTATACACGAGGAAGTTTCAAACATTGCACAATGTAAGGAGGAGAGAAAAATAGTGGATTAAAAAAATGACAAAAAAAAATGATTTAAATTTTTTCACACTGCATATCATAGAGATCTTTTAAACAATATACTCAAATCAAAAAGTTGATATACTCACTCCTTGTGGGAGACGACTTATAGCTGGTTTCCGAAAGGAGGACTTAAACATACCGGGGTATATATACATATATATATATATATATATATATATATATATATATATATATATATATATATATATATATATATATATATATATATATATATATATATATATATATATATCAAACAAATGAAATAGAGAATGTGGAAAAATCCCCTTACGAACAATTCACACATCCACCATTTCAGGTTGGGAAAAATTTCTTGAATAGAATCAAAGATCCAAACACCTGTTCTTAGAAATGTGTTTCGCCCTCTTCAACCTCTCTGGGCTTATCAATAAAGATGAGAGGTTGAATATCTTTAGACACATTCCATCTAAAGATTCCTAAAGATATTCAACCTCTCATCTTTATTGATAAGCCCAGAGAGGTTGAAGAGGGCGAAACACATTTCTAAGAACAGGTGTTTGGATCTTTGATTCTATTCAAGAAATCTAAAGATATTCAACCTCTCATCTTTATTGATAAGCCCAGAGAGGTTGAAGAGGGCGAAACACATTTCTAAGAACAGGTGTTTGGATCTTTGATTCTATTCAAGAAATTTTTCCCAACCTGAAATGGTGGATGTGTGAATTGTTCGTAAGGGGATTTTTCCACATTCTCTATTTCATTTGTTTTGATTTAGTTACGTTTGGTCGGTAAACCAATAACTTAGATCTTTTGATCACTGAGTGTGTTTCAAAGATTTACATCTTTTGTTTATATATATATATATATATATATATATATATATATATATATATATATATATATATATATATATATATATATTTCAAAACATGTTATAGAATCATTCCAAGCGAAACTCCAAAAGTCGCCTGCAACGAAATAGCATTAGTTCATACATATAAATACTTAGATCATAAAATCCAAATTGCCAGGGACCAAACCACTGAACTGCAAAAAAGAACCACGTTAGCATGAGCCGCATATATGGAGCTCTATCAGACATCTTCAAGAACAACATGCCAAATTATTTAAAAAAAAAAAGAAGACGTTTGACCAATGTGTATTTCCAGCCATTACTTACGGTGCCAAAACACCTTCCTTAGCCAAGAACCAGACCGTAACAACCAAATTCAGAGTAGCCCAAAGAAGAAAGGACGGTCCTTACTTGGACTCTCAGAGGCAGGGTTACAAATGAGGAAAAAGGAAGAAGGGTCAGTGTCATAGATATCTATGACACGGCTGAAGTGGAACTGGGCGGGCTATGTGGCCAGAATGAATGACGGGCACTGCATCCAAAAGTACAGTGGTGATATCACAGTTTTTGTATAAAAATAAAGATCACATTTCACAGTTAACTCGTGGATGTTGTTCTTGTTAGAAGTAGAAATCAAGGCTGCATTTTCTATGTCTGTACGTACGTAAGTTGCTACACCGTAGGCTCTGTCGTAGGTAGCACCCAGTAGATCATAGCCGGGGATTTTTCCTCTTGAACTCAATTGAAATTCGTTTTCTGTATGCGTTTCTTGTAATGCGACCAGATCAATATCGTTATCTTTTAATAGTTTGTGTAGAATTTGACATTTGGCTCTACTTATACCTTCTATATTTAATTGGCAAACTCTTACATTGAGTCCAATTTCTTTTGTAAATTCTTCTTTGGAAACTCCATTCAATAACTGTGTCATCTTTAATAATTATTCCAAAATAACAAAATAACAGTGGTGATACTACTAGCAGACAGAAGAAGTAGAGGTAGAGCACCTACACGATGGGCAGACCACATCAAAAGAATAGCTTGGAATTGGCTGCAGGAAGCTCAAGAAATAATTGGAAGAAATTAGGGGAAGTCTATGTTCAACTTTGGACGCGGAAGGTTGAATGATAATCAAATCATTAATTCTACGTATCAAAAGAATTAAACCAATAGCTGCCTTACAATAATATTATTTCCTATATTTTATTCGAAAAACTTTCCCGATGGGAAAATACCTTGTTTGTGACAATTTTTTTCTCAATGAATGTAGAGTACAATGGGAAAATGCACAAATAGTTTTTAACGAAACAGATAACAAAGAAGGAAAAATTAAGCAAATTGTGTGGTAAACTCATCAATAGAAAAAAATTTAGCAATATCTGGTTACCAATACTGAAAGAAGTTACCAGTAAGAATATCCGAACACTTAAGAGTTAATGGCAAGTCAAAGACATCATCATCTGTAATCTACAATGACATAATAAGTAACTAACAATAAGCACAGAAAGATAAGAATTTGGTATCCATCGAGAGTATAACAACATATCAGTGCAAGCATAGCTGATGCCTCCAAGACCACGGCCAAGTAAGTCTGAACTGTTAATATTTCATTCACCGGCAATTCAAAGTAACATTTCGTCGGCAAAATGTCGAAACCTCGAAGTTAAAATTCGATAATTTTAGATTTATGGAAATTAGGGTTAAAAATACTGTTCCGAATGTTCTGGCAAAACCCCAAATTCAGGAAAATAATGTTTTGGGATGTAAGTAATTAAATTAATACTAAGAAAGAAAAATATGTACTGAGCATTGAAGTGTTTTTACTCTCCTAAAATCTTGTAATTTTTGACTTATCGAGGTTTCGGTGTTTAACCGTTGATTTACAGGTTAAAATATCGACAATTATACACAATTTTATTTCAAAAATTGTTTTTAAACGATTTCCGAATTGGCAGTCGAAACAAAACATAATTTTATTACAGTTAATGTGGTTTATTCCCATGTATAAAATATTCAGCAGAATGAGATCTTTAATAATTTCATTGATCCATATTTCTTCAATATATTTGATTACTACTTTTCTTTAGTTTTATTCCCATGTTCTCTGCGGTAACCAATTGTTAATACGTTTGAGTCAAAAAATTGTTTTAAAAGTCAGATTTATAAAATAAGAATATCTAATAAAGCTGAACTTGTTTCAATCAAATATTTCATTTAATATTCATAAAAGTCCGTATGTACCAGTGACAAAACTTAACAAAACGTAACGCGTCTTAAAGCTTATGTTATATGCTTGACAATTGCAGAATCGCAGAATAAACAGTATAAGGTATAATCCAAACAAGTAATAGACACAAGTGCACATTTAGCTAATACGGTATTGGCACAGTATATAGAGGTTCCACAGTAAAACCACTCCTCTCTCGGCGCTTTGATCTCAAGAAGTAATACCGGCAGTACGCAATTGGTAATTCACTAGTGGTGGATGCGGGTTTTCCCTGTTAAAATCCGTACGTTTCTATGCGACTAGCAATGCGAGAGTGGGGCAAAAGCGACTAAGAACATTGCGCGGTCGCCATGCGCGACTACAGATTTTACTTCCAATTTTTTGGAGAGTGGTTCTACTGTCCCTCTTTATACTGTGGTATTGGGCCCTTCCGCTTGTTACAAAGTGTTATTCCGAACAGTACCTACCTATTTCTAAGATATGGGGTGGACTTTAGAATGAGTATTTGTAAAAAACATCGTTGTACAGACAGATGCCTTTGGTTTTGGAATAGGAGCTTGCCTTACCCAACCTCATCCTGATGGCGAACGAGTGATTGCTTATTTGAGTCGTTCACTTACTAGACAGGAGCGAAATTATTCCACGACTGAAAGAGAGTGTCTTGCGGTATTATGGGCAATTGAGAAATTGAGACCTTATTTGGAAGGCGTTTCTTTTACAGTGATTACGGACCACTACAGTTTATTGTGGCTTCAGAACTTACAAAGTTTGACAGGTCGTTTGGCTCGCTGGTCAGTACGGCTACAGCAATACGATTTCAAGATATTGCATCGCAAGGGAGAAGATTTGGTGGTTCCGGACGCATTAAGTAGATCTGTTCCGGTAATCGATGTTGTGGGTTTACACTTACAGGACAATGTTATCGAACCCGTAGAGAATTTGAATAAATGGAAGGTAGCAGCGGAAGATGATAGTTGGTACATGACGATGATGGGTAGGGTAGAACGAGATCCTCGTCAACTAAGTAGATGGAGAGTAACATCTGGTTTATTATGGAAACACATACCTTTTGCCTACTCTGAATTAGAACCTGCGTCGGATTCATGGAGATTAGTAGTACCAAAGAAATATCGGATGGAAGTTATGTCCAATTGTCATGAACCTGCCACCTCGGGTCATTTTGGTATATATAAGACTTGTGCTAGGGTTAGTGAAAAATATTATTGGCCTAAGATGAGGTCAGATATTGTTAAGTATGTTGGTCGTTGTAGAGTGTGTATCCAACATAAAGTATCTCAGAAGCCTCCTTGTGATAAGATGGTGTCACATTCGGAAGCTCACAGGCCATGGGAACTTATCTCTGTAGATTTTCAGTCGACTAGTGGAAATAGTTATTTATTGGTAGTGACAGATTATCTTAGTAAATTTTGTCTTTTATTCCCGTTACGGACTTCCAAAGCTAGTAAGTTGGTTGAGAAATTAGAGCAGGAAGTATTTCTTATGTTTGGTGTCCCTAAAACGATTATTTGTGATAATGGCTCGCAGTTACGTGGTAAGGAGTTTTCTAAATTGGTTGATAAGTATAAATGTAAGATCAAGTTTACTGCCAATTACAACCCTAGGGCGAATCCCACTGAACGACAAAACCGTGTTATTAAGACTATGATTGCCATGTATGTGTCGGATAATCACCGGACATGGGATGCACATATTAGTGAGATCGGTTGTGCTATTCGTACGGCAAAACATGAAGGAACTAAGCTTACTCCATATTTTATCAACTTTGGTCGTAATATGATGTTAAGTGGTGAGGACTATACAAATAAGGAACTACTTGGTGTAGAAGATGGTACACAGTTGGGTGACAGTAGTCGCAATGAATACTTTGAAGGGATGTTCGCAGATGTTAGAGAGCGTTTAGAAGTGGCTGGCAGAAAGAGTTATAATAGGTACAATCTTAGGAAGCGAGATGTAGAGTATCTGCCAAACCAGCTGGTGTGGTGCCGTAATTTTGTTTTATCAGAGGCTAGCCAGTATTTTTCTAAGAAGTTGGCACCGAAGTTTGTTGGGCCTTACTATATTAAAAAAAGAATCTCACCATGGACTTATGAGCTTAGAGATGCCAATTATAAATTTTCAGGTGTCTGGAACGTTAGAGACTTGAAACCAGACCCAGGGGACGACGAGAAGTAAGTTCTACAGGTGCAAGAGAGATTTTCGGGGAAAATCTCTTGTAGAAAGGGGGGAGTTGTTACGTTTTAAAAATTCAATCATCTATATATTATTTTTATTAATAAGATTATTTCACTCTTCCATATCGTTTCCCACATTTCTCCTATTTTCTTAAATAAATAATCGAATAGATAGCAGACTTTGAATTTGGCAAGGGTTGTCATGGATACGTTACGGTAAGTCACTTTGACAGTCGTCGAATTCTAAAATTGGGGTGCTACTTGGAACATAAGTTTTCAGGCAATTGATCTTGGATAGATCACCCTCATTGGGGATATCGGCCTGAATTTATGTTAATTGAACTTGGCATATTGTAGTGTTGTAGCATTTTGTGTAGTTGGCAAGTTCACACCGTCAGAAACGGGACCTATTTTCAAAGCACCATTTTAGATACGCTGTAACGATTCCTGAAGCCATTCTGAAGGAAAAGAACATCAGGTATGTCCTTATTCGATTTCTTAAGCACTACTATAGGTGCATTGTTGATTTCCGAGCATTTTATTTATTCGTTTCTCTGAGAGTTATTTTCTTTTGCAGTAATTAGGCCTTAAACCACAGAATACATAGGGGTAATTAGTATTTATTGATGGAAATACTCTGTGGGAAGTAGAAGAGTATATATTTGTATATGTACCCCCTGGAAAACCCTTCTGGCCAAAGGTTAGTATAAGATCTTCTATTGTTTTCTTATTTGTTGATTGATATAGAATTTGAATCGTTGCTCTGACGTCATTTTGAAGAAATCTACATTAATTTACAGTTTTCATTTTTTTTTCTTATTTGACATTGCCACTAAAATAGAATTATTTCTCTGACGTCATTTCAGTCAGCTTTTAGTTTTTATTTTTCTTAATATTAATTGTTGTAGTAATAGACGTCATTTTGACAGTTCACGTTAACTTAGTAATTTTAGATTTAGTTTTATAAAATATGTTAGTGTAAATAAAAGGAGATATTCTAATACTATTTTTTCTCTTTTAGGGTTTCAATTTATTCCGTTCAGTTCCGTTTAGTTCCAATTCCTCCCGATTTCTTCTTTCAGTATTAAGATTTGTTGTGTTTGAAATCGTTTGTTTATGTCGTTGATATGTTACTGGTTATTCTTCTTATTGGAATTGGATACATCGTTGGATACCTCAGTACAGAATTAAGATAAGGATTTTGATTAATTTACTTTTTTTGGGTTTATGTTCTTTAGCTTTTATTAATTTTAATTTATTTGTGAATAGTACCTAGTGTGTTTTCGGTTTGTTATACTTTTTTTTTTGTTTTACAGCGGTTGCGCCTGAGCTCATGCGACGCTTACAATTTTCTGTTAAATTTTGAGGGCTAGAAGCCCTATTTGCTTTGGCGCATCTAGTTACTTTTTAGGTTATCGTTGTGGTTGTTCAATATTATGGTATTATTATGATTCAGTTTATTATTTTTTTCTTCATTTTTGCATGTTTACGGACTAAACTAATTAATTACTTATTTACTTATTATTAATAGATAATTTTTACGTGAGGTATCGCATAATTTCATTTGTTCCATACACCACATGATTGGTACTGCAACAATTTGGTAGGTTTGGAGTTGCAGTCTACTTTAGGCGTGGGCCGTGGGGCAAACTTGCCTGGCGCCCAGTTAATATCTATTTCAGGTTAAAAGAGAAGTCTCAACGAACCCCCCCATCTCCACTAGAGCATAGCGGGCTACGCCTTTGTTGTCATCCGACAGCCGGTGTAGCAACGTAGCGTCCGCGCACGAGTGGCGAGGCGTTGCACTTGCGACGTGCATCCAGCGGCGTAGAGCAAGTAAATATGATTAATAAATAAAGTTATATTTTAATGATTCTATGAGATTAAAAAAATATTTTAAAAGTAGTATAATATTTATGAGATTTAAAAAAACTGTATTTTAATGAATTTTTATTGGGTGTTCACTGCACAAGTGAAGCAATGGAGAAACCGCCCCTGGTTTCGAGCAATCTTTTTGTCCTCTCTGTGTCAGGTCGTCTTTCTGTCGCGTATGTAATTATTGGTCTGATAACTGTTTTGTAAATTCTGCCTTTCGTTTCTTTTTCGATATTTTTATTTCTGCATATTGTGTTATTCAGGCAACCTGCGTCTCTGTTTGCTCTATTCACTTGATCTTCCACATCTGTTTCAAGCTTTCCGTAGCTAGATAGTGTGAAGCATAAATACTTAAACTCCATCACTTGTTCTATTATCTGACCCTCCAGCTAAAATTTACATCTTATAGGATTTGCTGTTATAACCATGCTCTTTGTCTTTTTTGGGAAAATTAACATGTTAAATTTTCTGGCGGTAATATTGAATTGGTGCAGCTTATGTTGTAATTCATCTTAACTTTTGAGAGATTAGTATTACATCGTTTGCATAGCAGATTATTTTTAAGTTGTTTTTCTCCCATTTGTTATACTTTTTTAGTTACTACTTTTTATGATTTCATCCATAATCAGGTTAAACAATAAAAGACCTAAGGACTCATTGGCAAGTATGTTAGAGCTAATATTTTGCAAAAAACGTTTTATTTTTATTTAAATTCTTTCAAATTAGTAACCTTATCATAACAATAAATGAAGAGAATAACGCAGGCAAATAGAGCTTACTCCCATATATTTCGGTCTAAAAGTGTCCACCGAAATACAAAGATGAGAATCTATAAAAAATTCGACCAATAACATGCTATGTCAGTGAAGCCTGGGTCCTGAAAGAAACATCCAAAAACAAACTCGACACATTGGAAAGGAAAGGAAAGTACTCGAAAGGAAAGTACTGAGGAGAATACTAGAACCTGTGAGGGAAAACAGAATCTTCAGAAGTCGATACAACAACGAACTTTATCAACTTTATAAGGAAGCACCCCTGTCAGACTTCATTAGAATACAAAGATTGCAATGGGCCGGACATGTGATAAGAATGGAAGAGGATAGGCTACCAAAAAGAGCACTGAATGCTAGAATGCAGGGAAAGAGACCGGTTGGAAAGCCAAGAAAGCCCTGGGAAGACACAGTAAACAGCGACGCACAAGCCCTTTTAGGAGTCCGTGTATGGAGAAGAGCAGCCACAGACAAGCAAGGGTGGAGGCACAAAATAAAGGCTCAATTTGGGCTGTAGTGCCGTAGAAGAAGAAGATCATAACCATAAATAGAAGAGACGCATCTCCCTAAGAAAGATCTTCCGCATATTACACGATTTGGGAAGGTAATATCTAACTAAATAGTCCCGCGTGAACGTGAAGAGCACCCATCTTATTGAAACCACAGGTCATTGAACAGGTCACCAGTAATTCTACGAATTTCCGGAATAACTTGCTGCCGTCATAGGTCCAAATACCTTGCTTTACTTAGGTTTTCGATGTGAAAAATAGTCCAATCAGATTAACCCCTAACATTCTGCTCCATACATTTAACTTTCGGAATTACTGAGTTCGCATTAAAAAAAAAATGATATAGATTTTTCTGAGACTAGTAACTTACGCGGGATGAATTGTAATGATCTAATACTGGAAATATTGATTCATCCGTAAAGACAATACTGTTGAGAAAATTGTCGTTACGGTTGACCTTACGTTACGATAAAAAGTTTATACTGCCAGATAAATCAGTCTTTTTGTTCAGACACTAGTACATATCGGAGTGCAATTATATTGGAATGATATTCTTTATATGTCACATTATTATTTATTCTATGGAAGACCATATTTTAGTAATTAGACTTAATAAAACTAAACAAAAAGTGGTTTGGTAACAATATTATTATAAAAATAAGTTATCAACAAACAATGACAACATATCAGAAAGTTCATCTTCATTTTCTTTTTCGAAAGAGTATAGTGACATGATGGACCGATCGCTCGGATCGTGGTGGTTCTCCGCCCTTCTCCGTCTTAGGCTGTTACGTCGAAGAGATGAGAAGTTAGATAACTTAAATTACAAATCTTAATGATGTGTGTCATTTTTTACTGTGTACAGTATTGGAAAATTTATTTCGGAATATAGGACTTTCAATGCAATAAGTAGATTCCCTGATTTGAAATTAACCAGTGTAAATTTCAAGATAATCGCGATGTGTCATATTTAATTCAAGATGAATCAGTCTTTCAACTATTGATATTTAATTCATTTGTTCGACTGCACCTATTGAGTTCTCTGATTTGCAATTAACCAGTGTAAATTTCAAGACAACGTCGCAATGTTTCATATTTAATTCATTTGTTCGACTGCACCGAACTGAGATATCTGGTTTACAATTACCAGTCTAAATTTCAATATAACGTCGCGATGTTCAATAACTAATTCATTTGTTCCACTGGAATCCCTCTCTGTCGCTGTCCGCTATCCTCGAGTCAGCGACAGGACACAGGTTTTTGTCGGGACACTCACCTAGCCACGTTACAAATGTGCTTTTTGGATAGTATATACCTAATACTAAGTGCGTTCGCGGGTGCCTGTCGACGACTAGTCGGCGACAAATTAGCAGCAAAACGCATGCGCACTTTAAAATGATATACATAATATCGTTAAAACATAAATATATAAGGTATATTTAGCTAGGATAATTTAATAATTGGTTATTAATATTAATTAAAAGTAAATATACCTTGTATATTTATCTATTAACGGTATTATTTATATTAAGTGAGGTTAGAAATTGTCGGCGACAATTTGTCAACTCTACCCGCGAACGCACTTATTATAAATACAAAAATGTCCGTCACAGTCCGTACTATAATGTTTATTATTCAGTAAAAAGACACATAAAATACCCCAGGCTGTGGGTGAAAAAACGTGATATAATTCAGGAATTTTTGAAACCTATCAGGTGTTGTAAAGTACGATGCCAGGAATAACTTCTACCAAAATGTGACCAAAAATATTGTGAGCTTTTTTTATTGCGATTTTCATTTGTTAAATTTGCAATTTTTAAAGATTTTTAATTTTGCAGCTTAGGATATTGATTTTAGAGAAAAACTTTTTAATAAAAAGTTGTAGTAAATTAAAAAAACCTACAATTTGAGCTATGGTAAGTTTAATTTCGTTTATTGGTTATTGCAAAACAGCCTGCGAAAGGTCCAAAATGGCCGTTTTTTACAATTGCGTTATTTATTGTACAAATAATTTCTTTTTATTTTTTAAAGCTTTAAAATGAAGATCTTTCAATTCCAAACATAAAAAAATTGTAAGGCTTGATTAACGAATTGGTTGCTTAGATATTATAAATTGTTTATCCCAAGAGGTCAAATGTCAAAGGCTATAACTTTTTGAAAAAAAAATCGTAGAGAGTTGGTGAAACATCCAATCTCCTTCTAAAGAGTTATATTTTTATATTCTGATGTAAATAAATGCGTAAAACGTTTTTAAACCTCTAATTTTTGGGTTTGAAAATAAGGGGGCAAATTTCGTTATAAACATTTAGAGCTGAAGCGGCCCTGTACATCCTATGAGTTTTTAACTTACAGATTATTGTTGCTAAAGACGAAACGAAGATTTATAAAAAAATAAAAAATTTCTACGACCAACTGAAGCCGAGCTAAATGTTGGGTTTGAAAATAAGGGGGCAAATTTCGTTATAAACATTTAGAGCTGAAGCGGATCTGTACATCCTATGAGTTTCTAACTTACAGATTATTGTTGCTGAAGACGAAACGAAGATTTATAAAAAAATAAAAAATTTCTACAACCAACTGAAGCCGAGATAATTGTTTTTTTTCTTAAATCGTAGTGCCTTTATTTATAATAATTAAGAAATTATTTTACAGTCATTGACTAAAGAAGACTTATATTATCTTCAAATAAAAATTATTATAAAATATAGTTACATTTAATTATTAAAAATTATTTTTAAAATCGATGCTTTTGCGAGCGGCCGAATTTTGCAAATCGCCCGGCTCGCTTCAAATCCGCGCGCTCGGAAAATTTTTACGTAACTTGTATTAAATTTTGACCGAAAACAATTTAATAATATTACCATTATAATATAGTCTATTTACCACTGTATATGTTTTTCTTGATACACTTTTATATGTGAAATCTCATTTCTGAAGAAATTATATTACAAAAATGATACATATATATGAAATATATAACTACATTTTCAATTTTTTCATTGTTATATAAATATAATAATAATAATCTTACTTCTTATTATACAATATAAAACTTTTTCTTCTTGTAGTGACTATCCATGTTGGATGTTGACGACCATCATGGCAATATTTGGAAACTGAGAACCAGGAAGGCGAAGGATTGCCTTGCTAGAAAATTTACGTACGGCGTTCAACACAACAACTACAAATCTTTTTAGAGCAGCAGTACCGATTTAGTGTGCAAGTACAGATTGCCATGATGGTCGCCAACATTCCAAACGGATAGTCACTACAAGAAAAAGTTTTATATTGTATAATAAGACGTAAAATTATTATTATTATATTTATATAACAATGAAGAAATTAAAAATATAGTTATATATTTCATATATATGTATCATTTTTGTAATATTATTTCTTCAGAAATGAGATTTCACATATAAAAGTTTATCAAGCAAAACAAATACAGTGGTAAATAGACTGTATATTATAATGATAATATTATTAAATTGTTTTCGGTCAAAATTTAATACAAGTTACGTAAAAATTTTCCAAGCGCGCGGATTTGAAGCGAGCCGGGCGACTTGCAAAATTCGGTCGCTCGCAAAAGCACCGATTTTAAAAATAATTTTTAATAATTAAATGTAACTATATTTTATAATACTTTTTATTTTAAGATAATATAAGTATTTCTTTAGTCAATGACTGTAAAATAATTTCTTAATTGTTATAAATAAAGGCACTACGATTTAAGAAAAAAGAAACAATTATCTCGGCTTCAGTTGGTTGTAGAAAATTTTTATTTTTTCATAAATCTTCGTTTCGTCTTCAGCAACAATAATCTGTAAGTTAGAAACTCTTAGGATGTACAGGGCCGCTTCAGCTCTAAATGTTTATAACGAAATTTGCCCCCTTATTTTCAAACCAAACATTTAGCTCGGCTTCAGTTGGTCGTAGAAATTTTTTATTTTTTTATAAATCTTCGTTTCGTCTTCAGCAACAATAATCTGTAAGTTAAAAACTCATAGGATGTACAGGGCCGCTTCAGCTCTAAATGTTTATAACGAAATTTGCCCCCTTATTTTCAAACCCAAAAATTAGAGGTTTAAAAATGTTTTACGCATTTATTTACATCAGAATATGAAAATATAACTCTTTAGAAGGAGATTGGATGTTTCACCAACTCTCTACGATTTTTCAAAAAGTTATAGCCTTCGACATTTGACCTCTTGGGATAAACAATTTATAATATCTAAGCAACAATTTCGTTAATCCGGCCTTACAATTTTTTTTAAGTTTGGAATTGAAAGATCTTCATTTTAAAGCTTTAAAAAATAAAAAAATATTTGTACAATAAATAAAGCAATTGTAAAAAACGGCCATTGTGGACCTTTCGCAGGCTGTTTTGCAATAACCAATAAACGAAATTAAACTTACCATAGCTCAAATTGTAGGTTTTTTAATTTACTACAACTTTCTATAAAAAAGTTTTTCTCTAGAATCAATATCCTAAGCTGCAAAATTAAAAATCTTTAAAAATTGCAAATTTAACAAATAAAAATCGCAATAAAAAAAGCTCACAATATTTTTGGTCACATTTTAGTAGAAGTTATTCCTGGCATCGTCCTTTACAACACCTGATGGTTTCAAAAATTCCTGAATTATATCCTGAAATCGACCTATTTTTCACCCACAGCCTGGAGTAAAATTAAAACCACTGATCTGACCGTTCGCAATGAAACTTCCTGCATTTCTTTATCATAACATGTTATTATCGTTAATTCAATAATACCATATAAGTTTAAACGTCAAAACGTTAAAAATTAATAATTAATTAATAAACTAACATTTCAAAGGTTCTTCAAATCCAGAACCAGTCGATTTAGAGCCGGTTTCGCCCACAATAAATAAATCAATGAATAGTTATTCGTTGAATAAAATTTAGTAGTCGATTGCGTTTCAATACAATTTTGATATTTAAAGTAAAACTCACGAATTTTCTTTGTTCTAGATATTTACAGCGAGATCAACTTGTCAATTTATTCGAAGAGTAAAAAGGTATTTGATAAATAAATGAATAAAACGTTATTTGACGTCAGTGAAACGTAGATGTGTCAGTTTATTGCTCGAATAAGTTTATTCATCTAATAAACTACTATTTGTCGTTGGTGAAATCGGCCATTAATTTTCTAGGTTATATTATGTGTAATTTACAGCATACGATCATGGTGTATAATTTCCATAGTTTTACTTATATTAAAACTACATAATTTAGTTTAGTAGTAACACAGAAACAAATCATTCCACATATATATTGTTTTATAGAGATTAAAATATTTTGTTAAACTAGAATTGCCTCATACGTTACTTATTTTGTGCCATTTGGTAATCTAAAATAATAAAACTATTGTGAGATAAAACAAAACACAAAGTCACAGTATATATACAATAAATATATATTTCTTATTAACCTGATTTAGGATTTACGGACGATTCAGATAATATCTCATCACAAAACGTCGAAATATGATCATTATATAAACTGGTTTATAATAACTAAGTTCAACAAGGGACCAAATTTAATAAAGTTAATATAAATATACGCAGCAAATTAATCGTTATAAAATAAATTAACCGTTATAGGTAGATTAGAATTAGTAATATATAGCTTTTATGTCATGTATGTACATGTATACATGGAATAATAAAACACTTTCTAATTTATCCTTATTAGTCACAAACTTTGATAATCACTATGAGTTACGCCTTATAAGAAATTCGTTTCTTCATAAAAATACAATAATACATACACTCATAAATAAATCAGAAAGTTTAATTTTATTAAAAAAAAGTTATTAAGAACGGACTCTTGTTGAACTTGTTTTGTATCCAGCGGATACTACTTCGGATATAAAATTAATAACAAAACAAAAAATATTCAATATATTTGACATGTGATGAATAAATAATAAAAACAAAAATATCGGCAATGCTTGTCGAGATACTATTTAAGAAATCATTTGTTGCGAGTTCGACATGTTTTGATTTTATTTTCTGTTACAAAGGAAGACAATAAACTCTTTCTATGATCTAGTTTAGAAATTGAATAAGTTATAGTCTATATTTATTACGGAATATACTTAGTTTTTAGCGATTTTTATAATTATGTCATCAAATTAACAATTTTCAGAACTAGATAAAATTAATTGTTTTAGAGTATATTTGTTTGCAATTGGCAGCTCATTACATAATTTTCAAATAGAGGTTTAGGCTTACTGTCAAGACCATAACCCATTGCCGTATGGATGTAAGTGAAACCAATAAGTTTTTTCTGAAAAATTACGAGTTATACAGTAATTTGTTTAGTTGCATATACTTAAAAAAAGGACCCCATGAAAATCAAAAATTTTTGACAAATAATAATAACAAAATAGAAAGCATGAATTTTGTAAAAGTTGTATCTGAGGAAGATAATTACCAATATTTTCTTTCCGCTCTTTAATTTTTTTACGAAGCACCTTCTCGAATTTTTGGTGCACTATCTCGATCCCGAACGTCACAAGAAACCCTTATAATTTTTATATTCACCCCTGCCCCCACCCCTTTGTCGCTCACGCAGCGTTCCGCCCCTGGAGATTTTACTTAGTTACGTCATGACCTACTTATACCCAAATTTTGGTGCACTATCTCATTCATGAGCGTCACAAAAAAAAATAATAAAAACCGCGATTTTGACCCTTTATAACTACCCTCGTCCCCCACTCTGGTTTCCGCCCGTTGGGTAAAGTCATGTACACAACTAATTCAACATATTCCCGTATAGTTTGTCCACAATACTTATCACGAGCAAAATCCGCGTCTTAGGTTGCAAACACAGTAAACAAAAATCGAATGAAACTTGTTCCCATTGTAAAGACAATTATTTTGTGCGGTCGACAAAACATTCCTTTTAAGAGGGCACAGAGATGATGGTGCTATTGATTTGAAAATGGAATCATCTGAATCAATCAATAATTCAAACGAAGGGAACTTCAGTGAACTTCTTAAATACAGAGTTAATGCAGGTGATCAGATTCCGGAACACCATCTCAAAAATGCTCCCAAGAATTCAACGCTTATAAGTAAAGCAACGCAAAATGACCTCATAGACTGTTGTGACATTGTTATTGAGAAAAAATTGTTGATGTGGTTAAGTGAAGCAAATATTTTTCTATTTTGGTGGATGAAACAACTGACATGTGCTCCAATGAACAATTAACATTATGTGTGTGATATGTAGATAAAGAGAAGTAGAAGGTGTCTGAGCTGAATGAACTTTCCCATTTGAGGGAGTGTGAGCGGTATCGCTAAATCTGGAATAATAAATGTGTAATACTCTCAATATTCAGATGCGTAAGCAATTTTTTTGGGAGATACTCCGACGTAGCAAGTCACCTACGGCTTGATAACACGGAAAGAGTACCACCAGAGCTCAATCCTTTTGATACCGTAGGTATTTGGGATAAGTGAATTTTATCCTAGAGTAAGTGTGAGTCGTATGGTTAAATCTGGACAATATAATATTTACGGTAAATCTGCCCCCCCCCCTATCATGAAGTTCTAGATCCGCGCCTGTATACATCATACTATAAAAAATATGACATTGACGAAATGACAAAACTAAAAAGAATAACGGTATTACATTGTCAGCTAAATCCTTTAGAGTTAAGATGGGCTTAAATAAAAGGTGAAGTGGCCAAACAAAATATAGCTTTTAAATTGAAGGATGTCAAACAACTGTTATTCATAAACAACGTAACGAAAGGTAACAACGTAAAAAAAGAGAAACAAAGATTGTGGACTGTTGAGAGAAAAAAATTGAAGCACTTTGTCAATATATAATCATTCCAATCGGGCCAGACAATCAATTCGACACAGAAGAAGAGGAAGAGATGAAAATCCATAATTGATACGCAAATCGGTAAGTTTTAAATTATGCACATTGTTAAATATCAATACGATATATCCACTTTAACATTAATTTCATTTAACATATAAATCTGTATCTTTTTGATTCTCCAACAGTGAGCCATGATTTTCATACCTGTTTAAGATATATAGATATAAATAATCTATGGGTTTGTATTGTTATTTCTATGTAAAGAGGGTGGACTTGCATATCAGCAGAAGTTATTATTTTGAGTGATTTCAGTTTGACCACTTTACCTGTTGTTTGCAGATCAGTAAGATTTGCATTGGTAATGAGCAGCCAGTTGCGAACAAATACAGTTTATTTAATAATAAACTTTACTCAAATTCTAAAGCAGCGTTTAGACGCCGCGATAAATGCGAGCAATTTATTGTGACGATAAATTGCTAGGATTTATTGATTTTTTTAAAGCTTGTTCAGACGCTGCGATATATTGTCGCGACTGATTATAAGTTGAAACAACTCGATCGTTACGATAAATTGCTCGCATTTATCGCGGCGTCTAAACGCTGCCTAACGTATACGATTTCTGTTAAATAACTGTCTTGATGAAAGGTCGTATCACTTACACAATAACACGAATTACTTATACGGAAATAAATAATGTTATCACTGGATATTAAACATGAGGAAAAGTAACTACAAACAATATTAGGCCTGTAAATTCTGGCGTGTAATTTTCCTACTCACAACGGATTTGCTTAAAAATTTGGATTTAGGTTCGTCTTACCTTCTACTTCACATCCTTACTTCCAGGAATTCCAGGGTTGCTTTTACTTGTAGCATGAAAATTACCCCTTCTCGGGAGTGAAAAAACATATCTTCAAAATTAGTCCGGAAATGGATAAGCTGACTAATTCCCCTTTTGTTCTATAGAGATTTTTCACGAAGTGAATACTTCTCGAGTTATTTGCGAGTGAAAATGATTATTTTTCAACAAAAAAAAAAACGCATTTTAAGACAGTTTTTCTCAAATAACTCAAAAAGAAAGTATTTTGTCAAAAAAATATCCGTCGTGACGAGGAAAACTACAAAGTTTTGCAGTATTTCACGTTCATTTACTGATGTAAAAAGTTTATTGGCTTCCAAAAAAATAAACTAGACTAGACATTGGTAATAATAAAAATATACCAATCAAACCTGAAAAATGCCATCTTCATCGTGAATATTTGTTGGATCCGTTAAATTACGGCTACAATCACTAATCGAGTTGGTAATGGGGGATTTCGCGCCTATTTTTTCGTAACCAGGTGTTTCTAAATCAGTGTCGTTATTTAGTTGCTCATATGGAGGATCAGTTTTCTCTGAGGATGATTTTCCTATGCTATTTGAACTTTCAGAAGTATCGTTCTTTTCCGATTCTGAAATAAAGAACATTCTTTATGTTTTGGGTTGGACCATTAGTCATACAATCAGTCATATACGGTATGTAACTACTATATCACATATCAGCAACTACTGGTATCAACACAACAAACAGGAAGGAGAATGAATCAGTCGGCCTGGTCTATTTAAAATACAAACATTAATTTTTTGAATTGTCCTATTTCACATGTTGTTCAGAAATTATAATTAATGGAAAAATTATTTAAGGAAGAGTACTCTTGTGGAGAATTCATCTTATCAAAAGACAAGATGGATTCATCTTGGAGAGAGTGTATTATTAAATAAAATTAGATGAATAAAATTATATAAAATTAAAGAAAATTAAATAAAAGTAATTAAATTTAAATAAAATTAAACATAATTAAACTCAATTAAAAAAATGAATAAAATTAATAGTTATTAAGGTACCAAGGGTATTATAAGGATAATAACGCTTGAGGTCAATGGTGTATATACCGAGGGCCTTTGGCCCGAGGAATATACGTTGACCGAAAGCGTCATTATCTATAATACCCGTGGTGCCTTTTAGGTTATTATTTGTCAACTTGACAGTATTTAACTAGTTATTTAAATTTAATGCACTATGCGTTTTAATGCATAATTTTTCAAAATAACGCCCCAGGGCATTATATCATACTTAACTGACTTCGAAATCATGTCATTATTTGTCAAATAATATACCAGTCGGACATTAAGAAAATTAAATACTTCTTCATCTTCTTTCTCGAAACTCCTTATGCCCCTCAGGGGCGTCGGAGGTTTTATTCATCTTCTATCCATCTCTTCCATTTCTTGCGGTCCTTTGCTAACTCTTTCATTTGTTGATGTGTTTTTCCTTTTTCCTGTCCAATATCTATAATCTGATCGATCCATCTCTTCCTTGGCCTCCCTTTCCTTCTTTTACCATATCTTTTCGATTCCATCACCTGCTTTGGTAGTCTTCCCTGGTCCATTCTGTTAATGTGTCCATACGATTTTAATTTTCTTTTTTGTATCTTGGTTATTATCGATTCCTGTTTCAGTCTTTGTCTAATATCTTCATTTCTTATTCTGTCCAATTTCGTTTTTCCTGCTATTTTTCTTAACCGTTTCATCTCCGCTGCGTTTATTGTACTGTCTATTTTTGCATTGTTTACCCATGTCTCACTTGCATATATTAAAGTTGGTACAGAGATTGCGTTGTATACCTTCAGTTTTATTTCTTTATCTATTTCTTCCTTTCCAAATATTGTTTTATTTAGTGCATAGTAGATCTTATTTGCTTTTTTCGCTCTGTATGAGATTTCTTGATCTATCTTTCCATCCTCTGATATTATTACTCCAAGGTATTCAAACGTCGAGACTGTTTCTATTATTTCGTTTTTGCACCTAAATATCGTTTGGTGTATTTCTTCCCTTTTCTTTTGGGTTACTATTATGGTCTTCGTTTTCTTTACATTTACCTCCATTTTCAAATTTTCTATTTCCTCCACCCAGATATCGATGAATTTTTGCATTTTCTCTTTATTGTCTGCTATTAGTACTAAGTCATCTGCATATAGTAATCCCTCCATTCTCACTGGTACTAAATTCCTGTACCCTATTATTGACTGTAATTGCCTTGACCTTCTTTTAGCGCTCTTCATTACTCTATCCATTAATAATATAAACAAAACTGGGCTGAGACTGTCCCCTTGTTTTATTCCTCTCCTTAGGTTTATTATTGGCGATCTGTTTCCGTTTATTTGTACTTTAGCAAGTACGTTTCTATATGTACTTTTTATCACGCTTACTATCTTTTGCGGGATTTGCAGATCATCCATTACTGACCATATTACTTCTCTATTTATAGAATCAAAAGCAGCTTTAATATCTATAAACGTAATATATGTCTTCTCCTATTTCGTTCTTCCTTTCAATTATATTTCTCAGTATGTATATATTATCTGTTGTTCCTCTTTCCTTCCTAAAAGCCGCTTGTTCTTCTTCTAGTTTTCCTTCCAGTTCTTTCCTGAGCTTCCTTTCTATTATCCCGGTGTAGACTTTATAAGCCACTGATGATAAGCATATAGCCCTATAGTTATCACATTCCGCTTCATCTCCTTTCTTGTGTATTGGTATCAATAAATTTTCTTCCCAGTCTTCCGGTATCTTTTATGTTCTCCATGCTTCCCTCATTATTTCCAGTAGCCAAAGCTTGCCTCGTTCTCCCACGTATTTCATCATCTCTGGATCTATGTCATCGGCACCTCCCGCTTTTCCAATCTTTATTCTTGCCAATCCTTCTTCAATATATTTGATATGAATTTCGTCTACTCGATTGTCTCTATTCACTTCTCTTGCCTGCTGTCCTCTCTCCTCATTTTGTTGGTTACTTGCCTCGAATTTTTCTTTATAGTGCTTATTCCATTTCTTGTATGTCTTGTATGTTTGTTTTCAATTCATTTCGCTCATTTCGAATTCCTCTTATTTGTTTCCTTTTTGTTCCTTTCATGCTTCTTATTTTATTCCAAAACTGTTTATTGTTATTCCCAAAACCTTCGTTCAAATCTTCACCGAATTCCTTCCAGCTCTTCTTCTTCGCATCTTTTACTAGTTCTTTCACTATATTTCTCTGTCTTTTGTATTCGTCTCTGTCTTGCTCTTCATTTGTGTTTATGTATCGCTTCCACATTTCTTTCTTCTTTTTTACAGCTTGCTTTATTTCCTTATTCCACCATCCAGTTCTTTTATTATTCTTCCCATTCTTTCTTATTCCACATACTTGTTTTGCAGTGTTCCATAACGTGTCTTTCAATTTTTTCCATCTCTCTTCCATATTCCATATTTCCTCATTGTTTTCATGCTGTTCGAGTATTTTATCTGTCTCTCTTTGGTATAACTTCCTCATTTCCATATTTTTCATCTTATGTATTGCTATTCTTGTATATTGAGGACTCTCTATTATTTCCATTAGTTTCATGTTTATCTCTGCTGTCACTAGTCTGTGTTGGGTACCGAGTTCGGCTTCGTTCTCTGTTTTTATATTTTGTATCGTTAGTTCTGCGTCTCGAGGATATACTATGTAGTCAATTATGCTTCTCGCATTTATTTCTTCTGCTACGTATGTATATTTTTCGTTTCTCGGTTGATACCAGAAAGAATTACCTATTAATTAAAAAATTAAATACAATTAAAAAAAAAAAAAAAACTGTCGACACTTCCCAAGTGCCACGCTCTTTTTTTATTGTAATCACGTCAAATTTGAAGTTTGTCTTAAAAGATAGTGTTGAACGTCTAATTGACAATATCTGATATAGTACATTCTTTGACGGTATTTGCTGTAAATTTTAAAGAACCATTTGGATTGACATGAAATTTGGCATACGCATAGCGAACATGTCAAAGAACAAAAGTGATATTGTGCCGATGTGTGCTTTTGCCCTGGGGGTGAGTTTCACCCCTTCTCGGGGGTGAAAAACATACGTTCAAAATAAGTCCGGAATTCGATAAAGTGACAAATTCGAATCAACTTTTATTCTATACAGTTTTTTCACTACGTCAATACTTTTTGAGTTATTTGCCAGTGAATATGTTCATTTTCCAACAAAACCAACACGTTTTTCGACAATTTTTCGCAAATAATTCAAAAAGTATTTTATCGAAAAAAACATTCTTAGTTAAAATATAGCCTGTAAAAAAGTTAAAAAAATGTACGCATAAAGTCTCTAGACCTAGTAGAAGCAGAGTTATAGATAAAGAAAATACGTTCATATTCGCCAAATTTCAAATAGAATATTTCAACGTGAAATAACTTTTTGGATTTTTGGAGAAAACTCATTAAAACTTTTAAACTTTACTGCGCTGAGCAGATGGGACGTGAATTATAAATTGTAAAATTCCCTCATCTTACTTAGTCTCAGCATCCGTTATGGCTTGCAAATTGTAGAAGGTGTTACCAGAGAAGGTTCCCATTGTTTTCAGTCTGGTAGGATGTAGAATAACATTTTTGGATGTTGTTTTATGTGCTATTAGATTGAAAAATTAGTTTTTTGCTAGCAGTTGCCGCTAGGGCATCCCTGCCATTTCGTTCATTGCAATCCGTGACTGCACGTCGGGGTTTGTCCTAGTTGGATCAGAGAGAGCAGCATATGTGCCTCCTGATGAGAGACTAATAAGTTTCGAAACCGGAAGAGGTGCTTGCTGCACTCTCTGATTTAACTGGAATAATGATGCGGCTGTAGTTTCGTGTTGCAACGAAATTGAAAATGGTTATTCATTTTTGACTTATTTTAAAGAGTTTAAAAAGATGGATTCCTGTTTTTATAAAGAAAGATTCTAGTATTAAATGTAAGCAAGTTACGCTCAAAATACAGTTGGTCCCTTTTGTTTTGGCAAAAAAATCGGGAAAATCACCAGCTATTTAGCAACTTAAATGAAATTAATCGTTACCGCTTCACAAGTTGCTTTATTTATGTTGTGTTTATATGATCTGTAAGTTTCATCGATTCAACGTGCTTATTTGTGAAAACAACTGGTTTTAAATTAACATTTTTAAAATGTTTAATTTTGAAAAAAATGCTTTTTTTAAAAATAACTTAAAAATTATTAGAGGTACCAAAAATCTCAAACAATAAAACCCGTCGGCTTTACTTTTCTGAATATCCTGTATTTTGTTGTTTTTCTGTAAGACAAAGACTGGTTAAGATTTGGTGTTTCTAAATTTGCATACACTCATGATTAGTGATTCGTTCAAGCCTTTGCATCTACAGCCCTTTCAAAAATAAGAACGTTGAACCGATGAAACTTACAGATCATATAAACAATACATACACCAGTAAAGTAACTTGTGAAATAATAATAATAATAATAGCGTTTATTGCCCAAGAGTTACCCATTTACAGAGCAATTTTACAAATAAATAATAAACAATTCTCATGCAAACAAATAAATAAATAAAAAAGAAAACAAATATACGTTATAAAGACAAAAAAACCAAAATTAAATACCTTAGGTAAGAGCTCGACACTTGTTTTTTTAATTCATAAGCACTACAACAGAAGATATCACAATTATTAGATAGTTTGTTTGCGTTTCTGCACATTAAGTTGATTGGTACTTTCAACATTATATTCGTGAAGGATCATTCACACACAAATGTATTATTAGATCGAGCTGATACCCGAGGAACAAAGATATCGATTTGTGCTAGTAAATTAGGACAGTCAACTCCACCATTTAATAGTTTATGCAAAAATAATATCGCTGATTGATTCCTACGCATTTCTAATGAAATAAAATTAAAAATATGAATAAATATATCAATATAACAAAGCGACATAATCACAACCCCTTTGGGGATATGTTCCTGTAACTTTAAAGGTTAAAAATTTTAGATATTTTTTTGAACCCTTTTGATAACGTTGGAATATTTAAAATAAACAGGATTCCATATTAAAGAACCGTATTCCAATTTGGATCTAACTAAGCTCATATACATAGCATTTAGTGCTGATAGATTATAGAAACTTTTGCAGTTGCGAATAATGAAACCATATGAGCGATATGCCGAGGAAACAATAGAATTAATGTGATAGTTAAATGTTAGTTGACAGTCCATGTAAATACCCAGATCTTTGATACAATTAGTTCTTTCTAGTACAACATTATCAATTTCATATGGAAACATCAAATTATTATATTTACGACTAAAAGTAAGAATCTTACATTTAGATTTGTTTAGGTGAAGTTGGTTTTGTAGACACCAATTATGTAATAAATTAATCTGTGTTTGCAACATAACACAATCTTCTAAGGTATTAATTGTTACATATAATTTCAAGTCATCCGCAAACATCAGCTTATTACAATCTAAGGACTCACTCAAATCATTAATAAATAATAAAAATAGCAATGGGCCTAAATTCGATCCTTGCGGGACTCTACTAGTTGCAGTATATATTTCTGAACTATAGCCATTATAATAAACATACTGTCTGCGTTGCGACAGGTAAGACTTGAGAAGCTGGAAATAAGTATTGTTAATTCCCATCGAAGAAAGTTTTTGTAATAATATTCGATGGTTTATCTTGTCGAATGCTATTGAGAAGTCAGTGTAAACTGCATCAATTTGCCCCCTTGCGTCAAGTGATTTACATAAATACTGACTAAATACTGCAAGATTACTAGTAGTGGATCTTGCGCTCATGAATCCATAGATATAAGATTCCTAGTGTAGCGTTTGAAAAAACTCCAACATTAATTTAATATCCCAATTCCCAAAAAGAATGCCTATTTTTTTAATTTATTTTGTGAAGTTCAATATCATTATAAGATCCCAAGCCGTCCCTGTATACAGCCATGAAGTATTGCATAACATTTCAATGTGTTACTATTTGTAAGAAATGGCTGATGCGTAGATGAACTTTCTAGAAGAAATGTTGAACTGAAAGTTGAGTTCTTGTCAACTAAGCATCCCTAAGGATCAAAATCGCTCGGTATTTCCGTCGTATTTTTCCCTATCAGTAGCTTCAGAGCGAAGCGCAAATTAGTCCAGCTTTACGTCCCAAGGTGATAGCATCTCCTCGGCTGGTACTCGCTCGAATTAGGGCGTAGTCCCTTTGTTCCCCGCCGGTAAAATGTAGAATGGTCGCTGTGAAGATCTGAATGTGTGGTGAGTGCTCTGAGAGGATTTTTTTCCACATATAGTGTTGGATTTAATGGAAAATCGAAGCCTCTTGAGAGTCAAACACGCAGTTCTACAAACCGGCATTGTTGCCCATTTTTTCCTGTGTTATGTATGATGGTCAAGCCCTGATTTCATCGAAGAAATGTCGTTCCTGTTCCGTGATGTTTTGTTTCCAGTTCCCAGAAATGAAGTCTCCAAGTCCCCATTTGCCCTGAAATTGAAGAAAGAAGCCATGTCCTCCCCCTGCCCCCTGCCTCAGTTCGATGACCCTGTTTGTTGATGAACCCCTCCCCTGTAGTTTGTGACTGTGACGAAGAGTTTTTTTTTTGTTTTTAAGGTATGATACGTTTTTTAAATTTTACTAAATTTCAAGTGGATAAATTGCTGGTAAATAATTGTATAAAGAAATTTGCTTTCATAATGGTAAAAAAAGGCAGAGACTTATGACATTTGACAGCTACGTCAAATCTTGTGTTGAAATAAATAGGTCAAATTTTATTTGACATATACTGCCCAACAAGTTCAATTGTAATTGTTTTGTTTGTAATCATTGTAATCATTGTTTTTGTAGTAAAATTTTGAATAAACCTGGTAAGAGTTTAAAGTTTTGAATAAACGTTTTGTAAGTGTATCTACCATTTTATTTCTGTAACCTTGTTTTGGAAAAATTTTAACTAAATTCTAATGCAACTGTGTGTAAGTTTTAGTACAGAAGAAAGAATATGGCATAGAAGCCAGTAAAAGAAAAGATGTTGCCCAGTCTAACCCCAAAGAGGAATCAATGATGAATGTTCCCCCATTTGGTACCCCGTAAGTGAGAAAAAAGTCTTAGTAAGTACCCATATATGAACCAGAGGATTTGTTTCGAACGGCGTCCTTTTTTTAAATAGTAGAAAGATCCTCTAGTCAGAGTAAGTACCCTTTGTATTTGTTATGGTAGTTTAGTCATCTTAACACCCCTTCACCCTCCCTAACGAATCTACGACCTAGCTCCCGCACAACAAATGAGCTGCCGTCCTGCAACGAGGCTTTATGTGTCTGCTTCTTCTTCATTAGCCCCATTCTGACCCCCCAGTATTTTTATAGTTAGTTCTTTCCTTGTCCCCATAATGAGCAGACATGTAAAACTCTTCAAATGCCGCCCAACGTGTGTGGCTCGACTCATTTTTGGCCTCCTTCTGGCTCCAGTTGTTCGCAAAACGCTTCAACTGGCACCCAACGTGTCGGGCCCGTATCTTTTTTTGCCTCCCTCAGACCCCATTAGCATGTGCCCACTACCATGTCCTTTTAGCCTCCTTTCGGTCTCATTTGTACTACAACTGTTAGGCAGTGCCCGTCCCCTTGGGCAGCCGATCTCAGTTTGTGGTGCAGGTGTTTCCGATAACATGGAAGCTTGACTCGTGTCATGTTTTGTATGCCCATTGTTACAAGTCTAGCTTGTAGACATGTTCAACTAGTAGTTAGCCTATCTACTAGTCCCCAATGTCTTTAGCCACACCCCACTTAGTGTTACATTTGTAACGTACACCCTGAAGTTTGACCTGAGTAAATATCGCCCCAGTCTTCCCATGTAGTTTAGCCCAGATTCCTCTTGTCTTGCCCCCAGAAACTGTTTCATGTCTGTTAGTGCCCCCGAAACTGTTTCAGTCTGTTAGTCCCCATGAAAGAGCCCATTTTTGTAGGTTTTGTTGCAGAAGTTAATAATTTTTCCAAAGAGGTGTAAGTATGTACACATTTTGTTGTGATGTTGATTTGGTCATGCTGTTGATTGTATAGGCATGTACCATTTCATACATCATAGTGTATTTAACTTGTAACCCCATATGTATACTGGTATTGTATTGTAAGTATCGTAGAACAGAATTGTATGTTATTGTAGCGTACTAACTGTATTGTATTGATATTGTACCCATGATGAAAGCATTGATTTGAATTTTTTTGAAAATATTGATGAAATATATAGACAAACAGTTGAATAAAAAAGTAACGTAAAATTTTTTAGCCCCATTCTGACCCCCCAGTATTTTTATAGTTAGTTCTTTCCTTGTCCCCATAATGAGCAGACATGTAAAACGCTTCACTAGCAGATACATATATAGGATTGTACAAAATGGTTTCCAAGATTTTAGCAGCATTATTCAAAATAGAGATTGGTCTATAATTATTCACGATATTACGGCTATCTGATTTGTGAATAGGACAAACCTTGGCTATTTTCCAAGCATCCGGAAATGTTGACGTTTTTAAAATTAAGTTGAAAATTGTTTGTATTGGTTTTATTAAAACTTGCAGACAATCTTTAAAAAGAAATGATGGGATTGTATCTGGACATGACGTAAATTTGTTCTTTAACCTTTTTCTAGCTTCTAAAATCTCCTTTTCCGTTATTGGTTCACAACTAATATCCAACCAGGTACCCGGGTCAAAATTTAAATTAGACTCATCATTAATATCTGGTAAAGAATTGACTATTGCTTGAGAGTTATCAAATGATTCATTATTATAACACATATTTCCTGGAATTCTAGAAGTATTGTTTTTATGATTAACAAAAGACCAAAAATATTTTGGATCTTGTGTCAGCTTAATCTGTATATTTTGTAAATATAAACTGTATGCTTCCTTACACTTTTGTTTTATTTCTAATCTATATCTACTAAATTCATGGTAGTAAACAATATTCGTTCGTTTAAAAGTTTTATGTAGCTTGAATTTTTCTTTTATGAGTTTAATAATTTCTCCCGTATACCAAACTGGATATCGATGTTTATAATTTTAATAGACTGGAACACGTGTGTCAAGAATTTCATAAAATTTGTTGTAAAAATTTCCTACCGCTTCATCAACTGTAAGACAGTAGTTGTCTAAAAAGTTCCAATTTGTATAAATAAAATTATTATAAAGGTCAAGATAGTTCGCTTTTTAAAGTTATATGTTTTGTTCTTAATATTTGAGTTAAAATTATTACGTTTTTTAATAATATCCTTTAATTCAATTGACCGAGATGGATGATAAATATCTTCATTCACCAAAGGTATAAAATCCCTAGTTACCGTACAGTTTATATTACTAATAATCTAAAATTACCATTTAAAATATCATTAGACTGCTTCATATTTAAAAAATCTAGCATATTCATTAGTGAACGAGTTTTGTTATCACCCATATCATTATCAATAAATGTTGGACAATTAAAATCGCCTACAATAATAACTTGTTCAGAGTTTAAAACATCCAAATTTTCAAACGATTCAAGGAAATTTTCAAAATATTCTAACGAAATAGATAGGGGTATGTAAACGACAGCTATATGAAATGTGCTAAAAGGAGCAAAACATTTACAAACTAAACATATCAATCATAGGAAAAATATTATGTAGGTAAGTGGGATGTACCTACAACATCCGATTCTATTGTACTATCAACTGCAATTAAAATTCCACCACCAGATGTAAGTCCTAACTGATCTAGTTGACGATCATTACGATAGACATCATAGTTAGAAGGAAAAAATTCACTGGAGTTCACATCTGATTTTAACCAAGTTTCACTAAGCGCGATCACATTGTACTCACAGTCACTAACGTTAGAAGAGAAGATGTCGACTTTGGTGTTAAGACCTCTCACATTTTGATAGTAAACATATACGGAGTCATTAGAGTTACTGCTGGGTGCATTCAGTTTAACGGAATTATTTTAGGTACATTGCTAAAATATTTAATACGAACCTTTTCGCCAACTGAAAGCCTCAGAGTCAATTCTTCTTTTACTTTCTTATAGTATTCTATCTGTTTTGGAGTTCGATCAAATGAAATTGAAACAGCAGTCAATGATGGATTGGTCTTAATTTTTTTCGCGTTTTTGATAGCAAAAATAACCTGAGATTCATTATTTAATGTAATTTTTATAGGACCTTTCTTTTCAGGTGGAAATTTACCAAGTCGAAACGGTTTAAGGATGTTAATGTTGATGTTGGGATTAACTACGCCGAGTAGTTCCGCAACTTTGTTTCTGTCAGTATTATTCTTGATATCCGAGGCTTCATTATGATCTGGTTCATCAAGGCCATATATTATTAGATTGCATTTACGCTTTTGGTGTTCCGCTATCTCATTAACAATATCTTCAAAATTCGGCGCTATATCGGTATTACTCGGTTTGGGAGTGTTGCTGTGGATGGATTTCAGATCTTTAATTTCATCGCGAAGACTAACTATTAATGTTTTGAGCTCTTTGATGTCGTTTTTTATGTCTCTACATCCAATGCAAGACCAATCATAACCTTTATTCATTGCCACCGAGGCAATGATTTCCGAGGTCGAAACATCCACACAAGTGTTCTTAAACCACTTCTTGCAGATAGAGCATTGCAACATCTGTAATTTATCTTGAACTTTTGTATTACAGCAGGAACAAATATTGTTTGGCATCTTTCCGGAGTGACACGTCTTTGAACTAATATTAAATTTTTTGAACCAACTAACCTTATACTTCTCACAATCTGGCAATGTCGCTCAAAAAGTAATGAGTATTTTGTTAAAAAACTTTTTGCTAATGTTTGATGTCTCTGTTAGATTTAGTGATTTTAACCTAAAATGTAGATTTCCTTACCATGTATTTTTGACACTTACTATCACAACACTTAGGGCACTCTTTTTTAATGAAACTGATACAATTTCAATTAATTTAAGTTCCCTATTTACTACTAAAAAAGCTTTATTTTAGCTAGTTGAAATTCTTCACGTATATTCGGCACGATGCACCGAAATGGTGCACGTGAAATGGTATGGTATGGGGTGATCCCGATCTTTTTACCAAAAAAAAGTGGCCCACTTTATTTTGAGCGTAACTTGTTTACTTTTGATGCTAGAAATTTTTTTATAAAATAAAGATAAAGCTTTTAACACTTTTATTTGCGAAAAACCATCTAAAAACGTGGTTATTTTGTTGAAAAATGAACATATTCACTCACAAATAACTCGAAAAGTATTGACTTGATAAAAAAACTCAATTGAACAAAAGTTACTTAGAATTAGTCAGTTTATCGAATTCCGGACTTATTTTGGACGTATATTTTTCACCCCCTACAAGGGGTGAAATTCATTCCCAGGGCAAAAGCACACGTAGGCACGATATCAATTTTTTTCTTTGACTTTTTAGCTATTTGTATGCCAAATTTGATGTCAATCCAAGCGGTTCTTCAAAATTTCTAGGTTTTGCAATATTTTGCTGTTTAAGAACGTACTAATATATTTTCTGAGGTACAAACTGAAAAAATTCTATAGCCATGATTAATATTTACCATAAAATATATTCAAATATACTTACCCATCTTTTTTAACCTATCACAACTTGAGAGTTCTGAATTCGTCCTACTCGAATCCTCATCTAACCTTTCATATGGAGGGTCGTCCAAATCTTTGACACTCTCATAATTAGGATCGTTATGATTAACTGATTCATAATTAGGATCAGACTCACTGCTATTCGATTTAGAACCTTCATAATTTGGTTCTATGGAATGCTCACTTTGCATGCTTTCGTAATTTGGCTCATCTATTGCGTTGCACACCGACAAAGTATTATTCTTTTTGACGACTGAATAACCATCCTTTAAATCTTTGATTTTTGTATAAGCTGAACTATCACTGGCGTTTGATGTTCGATGCCGTAGTTCTTCGTAATTCGGATCGGTCTCGGAAGGAGCTCTGGAAAATTTGGAAAACGACTTTGAATTTTATACTAAATATATTGTTGAAAAGTTAAAATGGATTCAATATTTCATTTTAATAAAAAAAAGTAAGCGATAAAATCCTTTATAAAAGGTATATTTGTTAAAATCCCTATACAGGGCTACATCACAGAACAGAACTAGTTTTCGATCGGATGACCAATCATCATCTGTGTTTACCTAAAATGTGTATAACCTGATAAGATAATGCAAAGTACAGTCGGAAAAATGAAAGAATACCCATGAACTATCATATCAAGCACATATTTTAGATTTGCTGCCTTTTTCTATAAATAACAAACGAGAGAGATATATTATTAAGTGTTGTCTACAAAGCAAAAACGTTATCCAAGACATACGCAGTTACATATTTATAATTGACAGAGTGAGACGGCGATACAATTGTTCAACGTAGTTATATTAATTTAGTAGAAAATTTAAACTCACACTTGACTAATTCTGTACTTCTAATGTCATTCTTAGAAAAAACATTCAACACGAGTAGAGATAATGATTGTATAAACTACTATTCGAGTAATCGTGCTGGTCAACTATAATCTGACAGATTCGATTTCTGTCACTTTGACAGTGAAACTGGGTTGGGTTCGGTAGAGTTTATAAATTTTAATAATCAGTCGTATTTACTTGAATAAATTCAGTTCCTTTAAGAGCTATTTTGATATTATAGTGTATTTTTGGTTTAGTAAGTATTTATTTAATTAAAATACGTCAATAAAATTTGTAAGTAATCATCTGTAAATATGGTTAACTTCTGTCTATGAGTTCGCCAAACGTGTACCTATTACTCTGACTTTTCAATCATAGTGTATGAAGTTACAGATTAGTATATTTTTACGAATGTACATTTATTTGCAGATAATGTCTGGAAAATGATCTGGATACCTAATGATCTGAATTCATTAAGTTTACTTTCATTTTAATCACTTAATGCAGCTGACATAAACGACATTTTTTAAATTCCTGTTACTATTTACGTCCACTGGCAACTTTAACATGGAGAAATTCATAATACTATATTTGCTTACTCATTATTTTTGTATTATTAATCTATATCAAATAATTAATTACGCTAGTAATAGTAACATTTATCACCAATAAATATATATTATCAGAAAAAGAATAACATCACACAAATTTTTTGACACATTCTTACGTAGCGAAAAATCGTACGGTGGGGTAGTAGTCACATCCGTTTATTTTCAGTATTAACTTAGTTTAGACTTTGTTTTGACTAACAGGTCTCGGTGAGAATGAAAGAAGAGATTTCTATGATCAATTAGGAGACGTACTGAGTGATATTCCAGCAGAGGAGAAAGTTATAATAGGAGGTGATTTCAATGCACATGTGGGCCAAACCAAGGCAGGATATGAAACAATACATGGGGGATTAGGCTTTGGAACTAGAAATGAAGCTAGAGATGACATGCTTGAATTAGCAACAGCATTGGATATGGCGATTGTTAACACATTCTTTAAAAAGAGAGAAACTCAACTTATTACCTACAAAAGTGGACATCAATCCCAAATAGACTACTTCATGATAAGGAAAGAAGACATACGTGAATGCAAGGACTGCAAGGTAATAGTTAGTGAGACAGTAAGCCAACAACATAAGCTGCTTGTTCTGGACATCGAAGTAAAAAAGCGAAACTAAACAAAAATATCGGAGAGGACCACAAAAAATCAAGTGGTGGCTGCTGAAAGATGAGAAAGAAGGTCTATTCAGGAGAAGAATAGTAGAAAAAACATGTTGGAACATGAAAGGAAGCCCTAATAGAATTTGGAGAAAAATGACATTGGAGAGACTGTTATTGAAATACTTGGGAAAACGTCAGGAAAAAAGTTTGAGGATAAAGAGACTTGGTAATGGTCAAACGAAGTACAAGGAAAAATAAAAGAGAAGAGAAAATTATATAAAAAGTGGCAAGAAACCAGATCCGACACAGATCTTCAAAACTATATGGTGGCGAAAAAGGAAGTGAAAGTAGCAGTAGCAAAAGCCAAAGCAGAAGCGTATTCAAACCTATACGATCAACTTGATACCAGGGAAGGCGAAACGAAGATATATAAAATAGCCAAACAGAGAGCAAAGAAAGCAAAAGATTTTAATCAGATTAGATGTATCCGAGATGAAAATAATAAAATACTAGTTCACGAAAGGGATGTCAAAAATAGATGGAGAAAGTACTTTGACAGCTTATAAAATGAAGAATTTGACAGACAGCCCGTAGAGTCAACGGAGACAGTAGCAGCAATGGTCACCAAAATAACCAACGAGGAAGTGGCTCAAGCGCTTCAAAAAATAAAGAAAGGAAAAGCGGTAGGACCAGATGATATTCCTGGGGAAGTATGGAGAGCATTGGGAGAGACAGGAACAAGGTGGCTAGCAGGTCTATTTAATAGAATTATGGAAGTTGGACAAATGCCAGACGAATGGAGAAGCAGTATACTGGTACCTGTTTACAAAAACAAGGGAGATATACAACAATGTACAAACTACAGGGCCATAAAACTGCTTAGCCACACCATGAAAATATGGGAAAGAGTAATTGATAGACAGATACGTGAAGAGACCGAAATATCCGAGAATCAATTTGGCTTTATGCAGGGTAGATCAACAACAGATGCAATTTTCATTATAAGGAAGTTGATGGAAAAATACAGGAGTAAAGAAACAAACGCTCATATGGTATTCATTGATCTTGAGAAAGCATATGATAGAGTTCCTCGAGAGATTCTGTGGTGGGCACACAATAAGAAAGGAGTCCCTGGTGAATATGTAAAGATTGTGAGGGATATGTATGAGGGAGTAACGACTAGTGTTAGACAGGTGTGGGAGAGACTGATAAATTTCATGTGAAAGTAGGATTGCATCAAGGTTCTGTGCTTAGTCCGTATTTATTCTCATTCGTTTTGGACCAGATAACAGCGAAACTACAGGGTAACATTCCATGGTGCTTAATGTATGCTGATGATGTCGTGTTAGTAGGAAATAGTGACAGAGACTTGAACAAAAACTGGAACAGTGGAGACAAGCTCTGGAGGAAAAATGTTTAAAACTTAGTAGGACAAAAACAGAGTATTTGGAATGTTCATTTAAAGATGGAGCTACTACAAATAAAATGGTTTCTTTGGATGGTGAAATGATTGTGAAAAGCAATAGTTTTAAGTACCTAGGATCGGTATTACAGAGTAATGGAGAAATCGATGGAGATGCATGCAGTAGAATTAGGGCTGGATGGATGAAGAGGAAAGAAGCGAGTGATGTGTTGTGTGACAGAAAAATCCCAATGAAGCTGAACGAAAAATTCTATAAAACAGCCGTAAGACCAGCTATGATGTACGGAACTGAATGTTGGGCAGTGAAAAAGAAAGAGGAACAACGAATGCATGTGGCGGAAATGAGAATGCTTAGATGGATGAGTGGAGTGACAAAGAAGGATAAAATTAGAAATGAGTATATTAGGGGAAGTCTAGGTGTGGCACCAATTGATGCCAAAATGAGAGAGCATAGGTTAAGATGGTTTGGTCATGTTCAACGTCAAGACGTTAACCACCCAATACGAAGAATAGCTGAAGTGCAGATTCCTGGAAAGAGTAGGAGAGGAAGACCAAAGAAGACCTGGTGGGAGACGATAAGGCAGGACATGTTGGTAAAGGGGATTAACATTGATATGGCCCAAGATAGAACTGTGTGGAGAAATGCAATTAGGGAAGCCGACCCCGCATAGGGATAAGGTAAAGAGAATGATGATGAATACCAGAGGTTTAGATGACATATATATATATATATATATATATATATATATATATATATATATATGATTGTTAATATGTAATGACTGTTGGAATGTAATAAAATTTTTATTGGGGAATGCAGTCAATAAATATTTGGGCTATTCAGTGAAACACTTTGAACTTATTAGTCGAGCTTTCGAAAATTTTATTTTCTTTATCAAGACTATCTACAAATAAAAATGTTTAAATTTAGATAAAACTCAAAACAAAACTTAACTTACTGCTCGTGGTTACAAATTAATAATTATACAACTTATATAAAAACATGAAAATTTCTTAAAAGTAATATGTAAACGTAAAAATTTTGATAGTATGTCAATTCGACATCACTCAAAAAAATGTCGTTGGACTACTATAATAATTCGATAGGTTGGGAAAGAAATTAATGACATAATTTGTTGTAATTTATGATAGAAGAAATAAAAAAAAAATTTTATTTTAGGTAGAATTATTAGTAATATTTCAACAAATTTTAATAAGACAAAATGTTATTATAAATGATACTTAATTTATCAATGTCAGATCTCTTATTAATGCAATTTGATTTTTTTATCCAAACCATTTCTTTAAATTCTCTTTTGCGTAAATTATATATATAAAAATATATATATATATATATATATATATATATATATATATATATATATATATATATATATATATATATATATATATACAAACAAGTGGTTTATTAGGGTTGCAGTCAGAAGTTTGGCCAGGATATCAAAGAAACACTCTTTTGACTTTTTGTCTAGCTTTCGGGGTTGTTTGACCCCTTTATCAAGACTCTGTAATATAAAACAAAAATGTAAGTATTTTAAAATATTACATTGTTTTAGTAAACCTACTAGTCGTTGAGATTATTAAAGAGAAGCTTGATGATGCTCAACATTTCAAATTAACACAAATATTGAAAACAGAAAACAAAGGACACAATACATTTTAAAATTTTTGAATAATTAGCAGAAATACAATAATTATTCTGTCATGTTAACCTACTGATAATGTAAGTCAAAAACTCTGACACATAGAGAACAGAAAGAAGAAACAATCAAATTAAAAAGTATCAAATAAAAAAGTAATTAAGTGTTATGATTATTGTGGTTCTTTTTAAAACATCAGAGGCCCATACAAGGTGTGTTCAAATTCACTAACTGTACTTAAGAGTATGCAACTCATTATACGTCCATGTGTGTTTTGTAAAACAAACAAGTATTTTTATGTTTTGGTTTTTAATGTTGCGCAAGTAGATAACAATATATGTTGCTAAGTTTTTCTATATCTGATTTTTTATTTATACATGAGTTGCTAGATTTTATGCAACACATTTCCACAAAAACGCGTTTACAGTGGTTTGTTTCCCTTGCCAAAATACAGGAACCCTCGAAATTGAACTCATGTTTCAATGTTATAGCATGTTCTGTTAGTGCACATGCATTTATTTTGTTAACTTTTATGTCACTACGGTGACTGATGGCTCTACTATGGAAATTACGAGATGTTTCGCCAATGTACACGTTGTTACAATTGAAACAAGGTATAGAATATACAACATTCGAAGATTCCTGCATAGTGAAGGGATCCTTAGTTTTTGTGTATAACATAGACACCGTTTTCACATTCCTTGTTGCGATTTTTAAGCCATTCACATTTTTGAAAATGTTGAATAGCTTTGGTGTCAGATCAGGAATGTAGGGCAAGGAACCAAAAGTTATTTTGGGTGGTACTACTGATGTGTTGCCACTGTTGCCTGTCAGTTGTCGGACTTCATTATTATGACAATTTCGTCCGTCAGCTGATTGACAAGAAGGAGAACCAAAAATAAGTTTGTTTAGAAACCCTATGGGATAAGAATTTTCTAATAATATGGATCTCAGCTTTTTTAGTCCCCTATCCCTAAATTCCAGGTGCGACAATTTAGTGACTCTACTTTTTAAGGCCAAAACCAAGTTTGTTTTCATCTTAGATGGGTGTTGGGAATGAAAATTTATGAAACGGTTACTAAAACAAGGTTTGCGATACCACTCAGTCTTCAGAATGCCATCCCTGCCACGATGAATGAGCATGTCTAAAAAAGGAATCATATTATCCGCCTCCCTCTCAACCGTAAACTTAAGGTGTTCACATTGGTTATTAAAAGTGTTTAAAACATCAGTTACTTTGTTCTCTGGAACCGATAAAATCAAGTCATCTACATATCGTTTAATAAAAGGCATGTGAAAAGGTATCCTTTCTTTACACGTTGTTATAAGTTCATCCAAAACAAAATTACATAGGATGGGAGATATTTTACTGCCCATGGGGTTTCTAAACAAACTTATTTTTGGTTCTCCTTCTTGTCAATCAGCTGACGGACGAAATTGTCATAATAATGAAGTCCGACAACTGACAGGCAACAGTGGCAACACATCAGTAGTACCACCCAAAATAACTTTTGGTTCCTTGCCCTACATTCCTGATCTGACACCAAAGCTATTCAACATTTTCAAAAATGTGAATGGCTTAAAAATCGCAACAAGGAATGTGAAAACGGTGTCTATGTTATACACAAAAACTAAGGATCCCTTCACTATGCAGGAATCTTCGAATGTTGTATATTCTATACCTTGTTTCAATTGTAACAACGTGTACATTGGCGAAACATCTCGTAATTTCCATAGTAGAGCCATCAGTCACCGTAGTGACATAAAAGTTAACAAAATAAATGCATGTGCACTAACAGAACATGCTATAACATTGAAACATGAGTTCAATTTCGAGGGTTCCTGTATTTTGGCAAGGGAAACAAACCACTGTAAACGCGTTTTTGTAGAAATGTGTTGCATAAAATCTAGCAACTCATGTATAAATAAAAAATCAGATATAGAAAAACTTAGCAACATATATTGTTATCTACTTGCGCAACATTAAAAACCAAAACATAAAAATACTTGTTTGTTTTACAAAACACACATGGACGTATAATGAGTTGCATACTCTTAAGTACAGTTAGTGAATTTGAACACACCTTGTATGGGCCTCTGATGTTTTAAAAAGAACCACAATAATCATAACACTTAATTACTTTTTTATTTGATACTTTTTAATTTGATTGTTTCTTCTTTCTGTTCTCTATGTGTCAGAGTTTTTGACTTACATTATCAGTAGGTTAACATGACAGAATAATTATTGTATTTCTGCTAATTATTCAAAAATTTTAAAATGTATTGTGTCCTTTGTTTTCTGTTTTCAATATTTGTGTTAATTTGAAATGTTGAGCATCATCAAGCTTCTCTTTAATAATCTCAACGACTAGTAGGTTTACTAAAACAATGTAATATTTTAAAATACTTACATTTTTGTTTTATATTACAGAGTCTTGATAAAGGGGTCAAACAACCCCGAAAGCTAGACAAAAAGTCAAAAGAGTGTTTCTTTGATATCCTGGCCAAACTTCTGACTGCAACCCTAATAAACCACTTGTTTGTTGATATTGACAGTCACTAATATCCAGTATTTCTTATATATATATATATATATATATATATATATATATATATATATATATATATATATATATATATATATATATATACCTAGAACTATGTATAAAAGTACGATGAATTCGCTCTTTTTTAAAAGCTTCCTTAAGTTTAATCAGTTACCTGCAGCTGTAAAAAAATGTACTAGTCTCAATAATTTCAAAATATTGCTTAAACAACATATCAAAAATTTATAGTGTACTTTCTTTTCTTTATATTGTATGTATATTAGATTTTTTCTATTTAAATAAATATCTATCTATCTATCTACAACTGATCCGTCATAGGAACATAGAAGTAAAATGTGAAATTAAACATGGATGTTCCAATTTCCATGATCTAGGTACCATTGAGCTCGAATCTGACTTGTTCACATCATGACTGTATGGTGGCAAGTGGCTGTGATAGCGGAAATTCTGAACGATGACATGACAGATAGTTCCACAGGAAGTTAAAATTTCCTTGTTAGTTATGTGAACTCTATTGTAAAGCTTGTTAAATTACGAACAGTGACAACAGTCACTCCCACTGTAGTAAATAATCCGTTAAAATGAAAATAAACTTGATGTAATAGTTAGAATGTTTGCAATGAAAGTGGTAGGCAAACCACATTACACGTTGGATCGAAACTGAGAAACGATATTAAGCCCTCTTGTGTGTACACCTGGGGTTTAGAAAAGCAATTTTATGTTGATCGTATGATTTAAGTTATCGATTTTATTTGAATAGTTGGTAGTTGTTGGAGTATGTGTAAGTTCAATAAAAGATCACAGTGGGGATGACAGAAGTGTAAAAATGTCTCATAATCTAGAAGTGATGTATAAAACAAGCTAAGACTCAGGCGACTAATTCCCAAGGACCCCGCAGGCTACTCTGAACTCTAAGGGTTCGACAAAACAAACCGTCATATGATGTAGTTAACCAAAGGGAGAGGGTGAAGTGTAAGAAGTTTATGAGATTAATAATAAAAATGTGACATGAACGGGACCCAGAAAGAGTAGTGAGACTATTAGATTTGGTTATAGTATGAATAGATGGGGTGAAAATAGTCATGGATAGTATATAGATGAAAATTTAGAGATGGAGATGTATGTGGATGATGATAGCAGATGATAGTTTATATGTGTATCACTAAATATATGATAGTGGTTTAATAGATAGAGATGAAAAAAGAAAGAAAATCATTGTTGATTGTACCAAATCAACTGTAAACGTGACTATATGAAAGTGCAGGAAGTAATAAAGGGGTGGAAAGTAATATTGTAATTAAGAAAGGAGTTAAAAAAGAGTTGTCGATGAAGTGGATGGAAGTCCCGGTTGAACGAAACATGGCGGTTGACACAGTTCGGACTTTTTTGTTTTTCTTTGATTATTTCTAGGTCCTCGGACAAGTCCAACTTTAAGAAGTTTTCCGTGGGATGTTGTGCAGAAGAGAGACGTCATCTGGGATATTCAGATTATGATTTTTCTGTTTAAGATGTTGTGAAAAGGTAGAGGTGTTCTCTCTTTTGGTGTGTTCAAGAGAGCGAGAAGCAAGTGATCTACAAGTTCTTCATATGTAAGTGGCATCACAGTCAGAACATTGTAGTTTATAAACACCACTACGATTCATATAGTTGATACTATCTTTGGAGTAGGATAGAGACTGTCCTAAGTTGTTGTATACCTTAAAAGAAATTTGAATGTTATCTACTGATCTTTTTATAATATTTGAAATATCCCCAGATAGTCTATCTTCGTGGAATGGTATGGAAGCATAAGTAGGTTTGGTTGTCAAATCCCTAGGGAACGCAGCATGTCTTAAGACCTTGAGCTGTCTTTTATGAACGAGCTTGCTTATGATGTGTGGATCGTAACCGTTATTGAAAGCTATTTTACTAAACTAATGATATCAAAAATAAACGAACAACATTCAATATCGTTATTATAAACTTAACCGCAAAATTTTGCACCACCAATAATTATTATGCCCATGTTTGAATGTATCGCACTCAGCGATAGTTTGAACAGATTGACTTCTTCTTCTTTACGTACCATCTCCGAGACGAAGGTTGGCAATCATCATTGCTATTCTAACTTTTGACACTACAGCCCGAAAGAGTTCAGTTGAGCTGCATCCAAACCATTCTCTGAGGTTTCTCAGCCAGGACATTTTTCTTCTACCTATGCTGCGCCTTCCTTGAATCTTTTCCTGTATTATTAAGTTTAGGAATTCATATCTCTCATCACATGTTATATGACCCAGATATTGTAGTTTTCTTATTTTGATGGACTACAATATCTCACTGTTCTCTATTCTTCTTAGTACTTCTTAAATGGTTATTATGTCTGTCTTGTTTATTAAGAGTCCCGAAAAATTAGAGAAAATGGAAAAAAACTAAGTCTAAACAAACACAGTGGACAGATAAATACGGAAACGAATAAGGCACGAAATATGATTATGATAGGACAATGGAATGTTAGAGGGACTTTTGAAGTAGGGGCACTAAAAAATTTATCAGATACATTGGAGAAATATGAGATAGATATTGCAGCTATACAAGAAACTAAACAAAAAGAAAATTTCTGCATAGATGTGGGAAGCTATGTATTCTTCAACAGTGGAGACAATGAACGTATATTTGGAGTTGGATTCCTTATAAAGAAAAAATTTGCCAGTCTGGTGATAGATTTTGAGGCAGTCACAAGCAGATTATGCAAAATAAGAATGAGGGGAAAATACAGAAAAATATCCCTTATAAATGTACATGCACCAACGGAAAATACAGAAGAAGATGTTAAAGATAGCTTTTATGAACAGTTAGAGCATCTGTTCTACCAAATACCATCATACGACACAAAAATAATTGTAGGAGATTTCAATGCCAAGATTGGCAGAGAGGACGTATACAAACAAATAACAGGGGGAAAAAGTAAACACAGGGAGAGTAACCTGAATGGAAAAAGAGTAATAGAATTTGCTTTCGAACACAATATGCGAATTATGAGCACTTATTTCGACCACAAAGAAATCCATAAAGGTACCTGGGTATCACCAGATGGACAAACAGTAAATCAAATAGATCATTTGCTAATAGAAGCCAAACATGCAAGAGCCATACAAGATAGCCGAAGTTATAGAGGTGCAGATGCAAATTCTGATCACTTTTTGGTCAAAGTCAAAATGGAGCAAATAATTCCCACAATCCCTAAGAATAGTTGCACAAAAATGAAAAGATATAACGGTGCACTACTTCAGAATGAAGAGGTTAAGAAAAAATTCAAGCAGAAAATTGAACAGAAAATAGAAAGCCAGACAACAGTAGATGATATAGAAAGCAGATGGGTACAGCTAAGGGGAAACATTCAAGAGGCAGCCGACTTAGTATTACTAAGAAAAAGACAAAGTAAACAAACAGACTGGTACGATGAAGATTGTAAGAAAGCAATTAGGGAGCGAAATAAATCCAGAATAAACAGCATAATGAGAAATAATGAAGAAAGTAAACAAGCCTATGCTGAAAAAAGACGGGAAGCAAAGAAGATCTGTAGAAGAAAGAAACGGTTAAATCTAGAGCAGAAATTAGACCGAATTGAAGAAGATTTTTTAAATAAACAAGTCAGGAATTTCTACCAAGAAATAAAACGCGACCGAACCCAGTACAAAACCGCATCAAGATATTATAAAGATGAAGAGGGAAATCTGATAGGTGGAATAGATGAAAAATTAAGAAGATGGGCCAATTATTTCCAGAATATATTATGCACAGACGATCAAGACGAAATAGAGCAAATGCAACTACCACATGAAGAAGAAAGAGACCCAAATGTGAATGAAGAAGTACCTACCAAGGAAGAAATTATAGATATCATAGAAAACTTAAAAAACAACAAAGCACCGGGAGAAAACGGTATCATTGCAGAGTTTTTAAAAGATGGTGGCGAAGGGCTTCAAGAAGAAATCACCGAGTTAATATGCGAAGTGTGGATCAAAGAAAATATACCCAATCAGTGGAAAGAAGCTATCCTATGTCCTGTACATAAAAAAGGAGACGTTACAGATTGTAGAAATTACAGGGGAATAGCTCTACAAGATACAGTATATAAGATTCTGGCCATATTAATTAGAAATAAAATTAAAACAAAAGTGGAAAATTGTCTAGGTGAATATCAAGCGGGTTTTAGAGCACAAAGATCGGTAATAGACCAAATTTTTGCAATGAAACAAATTTTATCTAGCTCATATGAATTCAACCTAGCATTAAATATGTTATTTATTGATTTTAAACAGGCATACGATACCATAAAAAGAAGTAAAGTATATGAAACACTAGAATATTTTGAATTTCCACCAAAAATAGTAAGATTGACTAAATGCATACTTAGTGACACTAAAAGTAAAATTATGATAGAAGAACGGGTTTCGGATAGCCTTATCACCAATAGAGGCCTGCGACAAGGTGACCCGTTATCAACAGATTTCTTCAATTTAATTTTAGAGAAGATTATACGAGAATGCAATATCTATACTAAAGGCACAGTTTATCATCACAGGCATCAATGTGTAGCATACGCAGATGATATTACCTTAATAACAAGGAGACCTGCAGAATTAAGAGAAATCTTCAATAGACTAGAAAGAACAGCCAAGGAATATGGTTTAGAAATAAACGAAGAGAAAACGAAATATATGGTGATGAAGGGAAATGAAAATCATCTGGGACAGTCCTTTAAGATACAAAGCCCAAGTAAAGAATATAACTTCGAAATTGTCGGCCAATTCGATTACTTGGGAGTAACACTAACAAATAGGAACGAAGAGAACCAAGAAATAGCAAAAAGAATGGCGAAAGGTAGTAAGAGTGCTGGAAGTCTAAATAAGATACTGAGGTCGAAGATAATATCCAGAAAAGCAAAAAAAACGAATATATACAACAGTTATCCGACCTACGGTACTCTATGCTAGCGAGACCTGGACATTAAATAAAGATATGGAAGTAAAATTAGATAGATGGGAACGAAAGATCCTCAGAAGGATATATGGAGGTTTAAAAGAGGGGAATATCTGGCGAAGAAGAACGAATGAAGAAATAATGCAAATATATGGACAACCAAAAATAACAACACTCGCCAAAATTCAAAGATTAAGATGGCTTGGGCATATAGCAAGAATGGAAGAAGGAAGAGTTCCCAATCAACTAATAAACACGGAGACTGGTACAAAAAGAAAAAGAGGACGCCCCCGAAGAAGATGGTTGGAGTCTGCAAAAGAAGATTTGAAGTCGCTGAGGGTACAAGATTGGAAAAACCTAGCACAAGACAGAAAGAAATGGAAGAAAACAATTGAAGCCTTGGGCCCCTAAGGCCTGTTGAGCTGAACTATATATATCTCTCATCACATGTTATATGACCCAGATATTGTAGTTTTCTTATTTTGATGGACTACAATATCTCACTGTTCTCTATTCTTCTTAGTACTTCTTAAATGGTTATTATGTCTGTCTTGTTTATTAAGAGTCCATGTCTTCACACCATATAAAAGAACAGCAAATACATAACACTTTTGTACTCGTTTTCTACGACCCCTTTTCTAGTAACATTAATGGATTCCGTTAATTTTTTGTTATTATTTTAGATTTTTTTTGGTATTTATATTGTTGGGCAACAGTTTTCTCTAACTTCTCTTTTAAACTTAAACCGGTGAAAAAAAAATGTTTTTCTGTTGTTAAGTTTGAGACACACAGTTTGTAGGGAGGAAAATACGATCTATATTATACTGGCCAAAATATAATAAGTATTTAAAAACAGTTTCGCAATATTCCCTCGTTGAAATATGATCGATCTAGAATCTAGAAAGTTTAAGTAATCTGCAGAGGATCCACATCTCGACTGATTAAATGTAGTTTTATTTTACTCCTTGTCTACAGGATTTTTGCACGATATAGCAGCAATTATTGAATGCGTAAAATATTACATTAATATTGCATGCATGATAAAAATAAACATAGACACTAATATGGAAATTGACCCGAACATGGAAATCGCATCATCAAACATGTCCGTTTTATGACACATGTATAAAATGGTTTCAAAGTAATGAGAATAGAAAATTTAAAATATTAAAGTGGAATTGAAATTATGCATAAATAATTAAAAAAGTAACATACCTATCTTTAAGTACCTCATAGCCTGGGTCAGAACTAGGTACACTTTCAGGCCCATTAATGCTAGCATATCCAGGATCGTTATTACTTTTAATTTTTTCGTATCCTGGATCACTCGTTCGTCTTGGAGACTTTTTTAAAGTCTCATAGTTGTGATCTTTGTACCTCTTTTCGTGTAACTTGCTCTCCAGTGACGATCTTATACTACCTACATTTGTACTTTCTGGTGTAACACTTCGTTTTTCTACTTTTTCCAGATTGGCATCTTCCTTCTTGGTCTTGTGTACCTTGGCATATAGGTCATCAAGGTTTCTTATGGACTGCGGTTTATCAATATGAAAGTCAAAATTGGAAACAGCCGGTGGTGGTGGAAGAGGGGAGTTGGCTTGTCGTTTTTCGGGTTTTGGTGAACCTAAATTGGCTATGGAACTTGAAGATGACGCTGTAACAATATTTTCAATATATTTATATTAATGTCAAAAACGCGGTGAAAAGTTGATGAAAAAAAAAAAGTTCTTCTGAATGTTGAAGAAGAAATGTTTAAGTAATATTCAATTATATATTTATTTTACTAAACGAGATATATAAAATATTAATTATAAAATCTAAATATTTATTTTAAGATAAAATATTTATTTTATCTCCACGAGATCAATAGTGCCACATCAACTACAAAACAGTAAACACTAATGATGGCGTCCCCCGGAAACGGCTAATCCTTCTGACACCGGCCCAAACCAAATCAGATGGCAAACATCAAGCCACAACGGTTCTTCTTAGAGCCAGCAATGACAGTAGCGAGCATAAATATTGAGGACATCACTACAGCAAAACAAGACATCGTATCAGAATTCTGCAAAAATACGAAATGTGAGGTATTGTGCATCCAGGAAACCCATAGAGACCTAACTGCAGTTAGACCAAAATCTCAGGTATGAAACTATTTGCGGAGATACCACACAATAAGCATGGCAGCGCGGTATTTGTGAGAACTCAAACCACAGTCTCATCTGTGGGAATAACGAATGTAAACGGTATAGAGGTAATAACCACTGAGATCGGAAAATGCACAATAACCTCGGTATGCAAGCCCCCAAACCAGCTTTTTATATTTTCACCCCCCACTAACTTCCAATCACAACCGAATCAGCTTCTATTGGGAGACTTTAACAGTCACAGTTCACTCTGGGGCTATGCAGACTAGGATGCAAATGGAGACGCAGTAGAAGCATGGGCTGAAATGAGTGGCCTCACGCTAATCCATGATCCTAAACTTCCACCACCTTTTCAGAGCAAAGTTTGGAAAAGAGGATATAACCCGGATATCTGTTTTTCAAATAATAAACTCGAAGACCGATGTACCAAAGTAGTTTATGGCCCCATACCAAAAACTCCCATCATACATGGGACAGAATGTCCCAGTACAGAACAATTTCCTTAATAAGCCACACACTTAATATATTCCTCAAAATAATACACGGAAGACTGTACAAAAAATAGAAGAAGATATAGATGATACCCAGTTTGGATTCAGAGGAGGACTAGGAACGAGAGAGGTTCTGTTCGCTTTTAACGTTCTCACCAAAGACGACTAGATATGAACCAGGATCTATATGTCTGCTTTATAGATTATCAAAAGGCTTTTGATAGAGTACGACATCATAAACTCGTAGAACTTTTAAAAGAAAAGGATGTGGACAGTCGAGATATACGGGTTATTGTCAATCTGTACTGGAACCAAAAAGCAAAGGTTAAAATCGAAAATGTCGAAACTGAAACCATAGAAATTAAAAGAGGTGTTAGACAGGGTTGCGTGTTGTCTCCATTGTTATTCAATCTGTACAGCGAAGCTATTTTTAAGGAAGCAATATCAGAGGAAGAACAGGGTATATCTATAAACGGAAAAATCTTGAACAACATAAGATTCGCAGACGACACCGTTACTTTTGCAGACAGTGTAGAAGCACTGCAACGATTAGTAAATAGATTACATCTAGTCAGTATAAAATATGAACCACAAATGAACGTTAAGAAAACTAAGTTCATTATTAATTCTAAGCAACATACAGTAGGAAGGCTAGAGATCGAGGAAAAGCATGTAGAAAGAATAAATAGAGAAATCAGGACACGCATCGAAATTTCAAGAAAGGCATTCATAAAAATGAAAAAAATGTTTGTTAATCGAGACCTTCCTCTGGAGCTGACAATAAGAGCCTTAAGATGCTACGTGTTCTCGACTTTGTTGTATGGAATGGAAAGCTGGACACTGAAAGTAGACAACAAAAAGAACTTAGAAGCATTTGAGATGTGGTGCTATAGAAGGATTTTGAAAATACCATGGACCCAACGAGTTACGAATGCAGAAGTGCTAAGACGGCTACAAAAGGATTGCGAGGTGATAAAGAACGTCAAAACAAGAAAGCTGGAATATTTGGGTCACATTACTAGAGGTGCGAAATATTAGATATTTCGGCTCATAATGCAGGGCAAAAGTAAGGGGAAAAGATCCATAGGTAGAAGAAGAATTTCCTGGCTGAGAAACTTAAGAGAATGGTATAGTTGCAGCTCAGTAGATTTTTTCAGAGCCGCCGCCAATAAGGTACGGATAGCTGTGATGAGAGCCCACCTCCGATAGGAGAAGGAACTACAAGAAGAAGAAGACCAAAAACTCAGCATAGACCAATTGGTATAAATATCTTTCCAATTGTCAGGCTACAAATTATTCCATTCAGAAGGAGATTTAACTTCAAAAAGGCAAACTGGCAAAAGTATGCAGACATGCTAAATTCTGAGCTGTTACGTCTTGAACCAAAAGTAGAGAACTACGAAAAATTTGTAGAGGTAATAAAAAACGTGTCTAGAAAAGCTATCCCCAGAGGATGTATGCAACAATATGTTCCCGGGATGTCCAGCGAGTCTAAAGAACTAATGAGAACATACGAAACCCTCTATTCCACTGACCCTTTTAGCCAAGAAACGCTTGACTGCGGAGCAGTCCTACTCTAACAGCTAAGTCAAGCCAGAAAGGAAAAGTGGATTAAAATCCTGGAAAAAAATGGACATGACACATATGTAGTAGTAAATATCATGGAACCTTGTAAAAAAAACTTAGCGGTGATCCAAAAGAACACAAACCACTTTGCAAGGATACAGCAAAACTAGTTGCTACTCAACTCTTTATGAATCGAAGAACTAAGAACAGATATAAAGACCCATATACTAGAAGATTAAATCAGGAGACAAAGCACCTAGGAACGCCTTTTACACTAAAAGAACCCCACGACGGTATGAACAGGTTCAAAAATGGATCTTGCAACTTTATAACACGTGCTGCAAAGACTGCAAAATTCCAAAATTATGGATAAAATCCAAAGTAATAGCTTTGTTAATGTTAACCAGGACAGATCCAGAAAATACCAGTAGCTACAGACCTATTTCGCTGTTGTGTCACTTTTTCAAACTATAGGAGAGAAGCCAGAATAGAAAAAAATGTCGACAAGCACCTCATCCCACAACAAGGAGGATTCAGACCCGGCAAATCTTGCACCGGTCAAGTCCTCGCACTAACAGAACACATTGAAGAGGGCTTTGAAGAAAAACTTATAACAGGGGCTGCTTTCGTAGATTTGACAGCAGTTTATGACACAGTAAGACACAAAACATTGCTCCGCAAATTATATGACGCTCTCAATGACCATCATCTGGGTAAGGCCGTATATTCCTTACTGCAAAACAGACGTTTTTCGTTATGCTGGAGGGCAAAGTAAGTAGGTGGAGAGTTCAAAAGAACGGCCTCTCACAGGGAAGTGTTTTAGCACCAATGCTCTTTAATATATACACAAACGACCAACCTACTCCGACTGAAACTAAGCATTTCCTCTATGCTGACGATCTCGCAATATGTGCTCAACGAAAAGCTTTGAAGAAGTGGAGGAGAAACTCGAAACTGTCTTAAAAACAATGACATAGTACTATCTGCAGAATTTCCTGAGACCCAATCCCTCTAAAACCCAAGTCTGCGCCTTCCACCTTCACGCAAAGGAAGCCAAGCGAAAACTTCAAATTGCCTGGAATGGCAATACACTAGAACACACAGACCGACCTATATATCTTAGAGTAACTCAGGAACCGGCCCCTCACCTTCAGACAACATTGCATAAAAACAAGAGGGAAAGTAACAACTAGGAACAGCATACTCAGAAAACTAACGGGAAGTAAATAGGGTGCATGTTCTGGAGTCTTAAGAACAACGGCACAGGCATTGTGTTTCTCAACTGCTGAATATGGGTGTCCCGTTTGGGGCAGATCTGCCCACGCCAAATAAGTTGATACTGCGCTAAATGAGACATGCAGGATAGTAAAGGGGTGCATCAAACCAGCCACTCTCAAATCTATATAAAGTAGCGGGTTTTGCAGAACCCTCAACACGCAGAGGCGTTGCAGAGCACATAGAAAAAATTAAACAGATTGTGGACGAGCGGCATGCCCTATACAAAGCTCAAACACCACGAAAGCGACTAAAATCCGAAACCGCCTGAGTATTTTCCTCTTCCTCGGGTTCAATAGACCGGTCAGTCTCTAGACTTTAAAACTTGGAAAACTATGAATAGGATAGGGGGGGTCGCTCCAGTAAAATCAAACATGGTAAAATGAGGGGAAAATAGACCAAGATGATGTGAAGTGTGGAGAAACAAGGAGAAACAATATAGAACATCTTCTTACATGCAGAAACTGTCCTCATCGGTGTACCCTCGAAGATTTGTGGCTCGCCAACAAAGATGGAACCTACGCGCAACGTAGCCCGATACTGGGCTGAAATTTTATGAATGACATGTACGGACACGATAAAGAAAGAAGATTAAGAGGTTTCTTTTCCAAAAAATATGGGCAAGTATGACTAATATTTAAGTAAAAAGGCGAAGCAACGCTTGACTAACCTTGACGTGAATGGGAGTGTGTTTTAGTCTGATTGTGAGCCTTTACTTGTCTTAGACTATCTACTGGTGGTGGCTGTGGTGGGGACGTGGAAACTTCGTCTTCAATGTTTGGTTGTTGTATTTGCAAGTGTGCTGGGGGTGGTGGATTCATCTCAACCTCAACAGTTATCGGAAGTGGCGGTATTCGAGCATAAGTCTCACTTTCACTAGCATAGATAGGATTGTTTGGGTCTGGTATTGTAGTGTACACGTCGTCTAAAAGATAAAAGGATAAATTAATTTATATTATAATGTATTGCCATTTTCACTTAGTCCTCCAACAACACAAAAATTACAATTTATAACTATAAGATTGACGTAGACCGACATTCAAACCTCAAAAGAGGATGGCTTGGCATACATCTATTTATTCCCTTTCCAAAAAGTAGCGACATAGTTTGTAGGTATTCCTGTTCCCTGAGAAACATAGTACGCGGCCATTTACTATACCAATCGTATAAAATTAACTACATTACTAGTAGCAACAACACTGGTAGCCCCTACCGGCAAAAAATTTACTATACTGTGCCATGAAATGAACAGTAAAGATTCATGAACATTGCCAAATTGTATATCATTCAAGGAGCATGTAATGATTGGCTGATGGCTATTACTTACGATGATGAAGTTTGCAATGCTAATTTCATCAGAATGAGTAATAGCCATTATATGCAAGTACTACGGCCTTGCTATTAGACGCTATTAGTTTATATGTTACAGTTTAAGTTGATTCTCAGTTAGAGCTGACTATTCTTAGTTCGAATCAACTCAAACTAAAACGAGCAGTAAGAGTTATTTGAAAAATTTAATTCAACCTTCCGCGGGAAAAATAGAATCAGCTCTTACTAGTTTGAGTTGACTATTAATGGATCGATTCAGTAAATGTTGATTATACGAGTATAATCTCACGTGCTGATGAGTATGTAGACCGGGCAGTATCGTCGCCCCCGCTAGCGCAATTATTCCGATTCGATTTTTTTGCACAAAATTACTCAAATAGAGGTGCTTATAACATATCCACAGGGTGCCAAGTGGTGCCGTGGTCGAAAAATGTTTTAAACATTTTTTTAAACAAATTCACAAAAATAATTTTTTTATTTCCAAAAATTTTTTTTTTAGATAATTTGGGTCATCCTGAGCAAAAAAGGTCTCTCGTCATTTTTCTCTAAAATTGACTGTTGTTGAGTTATATGCGATAAAAAATTTGAAAAATGCGAAAATGGCCATTTTTAAGGCTTCATAACTCGATCAAAAATGATTATTATGAAATTCAAAAAGTGACAAAATCAAGATTCAAATACCTTCTTCAGCATTCTGAAGAGATTTTTGTCATTAATTTATTACAAAGCTGTTATTTTTAGTTATTAACAATTAGCGCTATAGTCCAACTCTATCGTCGCCCCCGTTAACGGAACTATTTCGATTAGATTTTTTTGCACAAACTTACTCAAAAAGAGGTCCTTATAACATATCCACAGGGTGCCGGGCGGTGCCGTGGTCGAAAAATTTTTTAAACAATTTTTTTTTAAACAAATTCACAAAAATAATTTTTTTAATTCCAACAATTTTTTTTTAAATAATTTGGGTCATTCTGAGCAAAAAGGTCTGTTGTCATTTTTCTCTAAAATTGACTGTTGTCGAGTTTTACGCGTTTAAAAATTTGAAAAATGCGAAACTGGCCATTTTTAAGGCTTAATAACTCGAATAATATGACTATTTTATTTGTTAAAAAATGTTTCATTTACCTATTTGTTATTAAAATTATGTTATGTTTAATTGTTGAAGCGGATGAATTAGAATAATTGCCGTGACTGATTTCATTATAAAATATTATGCATTTAACTTGGCGATAGTTGATGAAAAATTCAATAACATTCGCAAAAAAAATAAATAAACAAAACAAAGTTTTAAACTTTGATGTGGTCACTTTCTGACTCTCTTAATAATAATTTTTAATCGAGTTACTAACCCTTGAAAATGGCCATTTTCGCATTTTTCAAATTTTAAATCGCGTATAACTCGACAACAATCAATTTGAGACGAAAACTACAAGAGACCTTTTTTGCTCAGAATGACCCAAATTATCTAAAAAAAATTGTTGGAAATGAAAAAATTATTTGTTTAAAAAAATTGTTTAAACAATTTTTCGACCACCGGCCGGCACTCTGTGGATATGTTATAAGGACCTATTTTTGAGTAAGTTTGTGCAAAAAAATTTAATCGAAATAGTTCCGCTAACGGGAGCGACGATACAGTTGGACTATACCGCTAATTGTTAATAACTAAAAATAACAGCTTTGTAATAAAATAATGCCAAAAATCTCTTCAAGACGTTGAAGAAGATATTTGAATCTTGATCTTGTCACTTTTTTAATTTCATAATAATAATTTTTAATCGAGTTATGAAGCCTTGAAAATGGCCATTTTCGCATTTTTCAAATTTTAATCGCGTATAACTCGACAACAGTCAAGTTTAGAGAAAAATGACTAAATACCTTTTTTACTCACAATGATCCAAATTATCTAAAAAAAAAAATTGTGGGAAATGAAAAAATTATTTTTGTGAATTTGTTTAAAAAAAATTGTTTAAAAAATTTTTCGACCACGGCACCCTGTGGATATGTTATAAAGACCTCTTTTTGAGTAAGTTTGTGCAAAAAAATCGAATCGAAATAGTTCCGCTAACGGGGGCGACGATACAGTTGGACTATACCGCTAATTGTTAATAACTAAAAATAACAGCTTTGTAATAAAATAGTGACAAAAATCTCTTCAGGACGTTGAAGAAGGTATTTGAATCTTGATTTTGTCACTTTTTGAATTTCATAATAATCATTTTTAATCGAGTTATGAAGCCTTGAAAATGGCTATTTTCGCATTTTTCAAATTTTTAATCGCGTATAACTCGACAACAGTCAATTTTAGAGAAAAATGACAGGAGACCTTTCTTGCTCAGAATAACCCAAGTTATCTAAAAAAAATTGTTGGAAATAAAAAAATTATTTTTGTGAATTTGTTTAAAAAAAATTGTTTAAAAAATTTTTCGACCACGGCACCGCCCGGCACCCTGTGGATATGTTATAAGGACCTCTTTTTGATTAAGTTTGTGCAAAAAAATCGAATCGGAATAATTGCGCTAGCGGGGGCGACGATACTGCCCGGTCTAATGCGTATCTTTGTTTTGACCGCTTCAACTACTTATCACGATTTGAACATATCCAGTAACATATGATTTCTAGAATCAGTTGTTGTGTGAATCAACTCTTACTAAATGTCATTGGGAACAGTATACTTTTACTAGTACATGTTGAATAAAAATCTTCATTTTATATTTATCATCAACTTTTACTAAAACCAGCCATTTGAGTTGACTCGAACTAGGAATAGTCAACTCGAACTGGATAATCAACTTGAACTGTAACATATACATAGTATTATATGTTTAGTATTTTTAGTAATTTCTTTTTATTGACCGATATGACTTTATGGTAGGGAGCCCAAGCGGGGATTTTTGCAGTTACTCGAACGCGTCATAAAATCACATGGGGAGAAACCTTGTACCCTGTAAATGTACCCCTACCATATATTGGCTCTTAATGCAAGGGAGTTCGTTAAGGGGGTCCGAAAAAAAATCAATCCTTAGAAAAACTCGAAATCGTCAGATTAAGATAAGGTAAGTTAAGTACATGCAGAACAGTGTATATTTAAAAAATCTGACGATTTGTGCGGGACGTAAGGAAATGGGTGAGTCACAAAGTTTCACAAAAACGCGAATATTTCGAAAAATGAACGTCAGATCGAAAAACTAAAATATAAGTGTAAAATATAAGGGTTTAGCCCCCGCCCCGGAGAGGGGTGGGGGCTAAATTTAAAATTTCAAATAGGAACCCTGCGATATTTCGCGAAATGAACATCGAAAAACTGGAGAATACACGTATTCAATATTTTTGAAAAATATATCGAATGACACCAAACACGACTCCCTACGGAGGTGGGGTGGGGGGTTACTTTAAAAGCTTAAATAGAAGTCCCATTTTTTATTGCGGATTTCAATTCCTTACGTAAAAATAAGTAACTTTTATTCGAGGCATTTTTTCGAATTATGGATAGATGTCGTTTTGATCAGGCAAAACAATTCTTGGAAATGGAAAATTAAATTCCGTTACATGGAAAGTCTCTACTTAAACGGAAAACTTAACTTTTTTTGGTTTTAGGACCTAATCTTCACAACCCAATAGGTCCCATAACGCTTCAATAACTGCAAATTTAGCATCATTGCCTCCCCTACTATTAGTCAATATTTCTTTGATTACATATAGCCTGATCAGGGAACACAAAATTTTACGAAAACCTCCAAAAAAATAAAGGAAGGATGAAAATTTGGGAATAGGTAGTTGAAATTGTCTATTATTATATAAGAAAAAGTTTACAATTCTATATCCCCTCCAATTTACACAAAATTGGGAAATACGGGGTGAAAAATATTTTCTCAGGAGTGAAAAAATATACGTTCAAAATAGGCCCGGAATTGGATAAAATGACTAATTCTAATGGTAGGGGAGCAAAGTATGCTAAATTTGCAGTCACTCGAGCGCTTTGGGGACCTATTGGGTTGGGATTATTAGGTCCTAAAACCAAAAAAAGTTAAGTAAAATTTTCCATTTTAGCGGGCGCTTGCCATTTTTTAATTTAATTTTCCATTTCCATTAATCGTTTTTTCCGAATATAGCGCCATCTATCCATAATTCGAAAAAATGTTTCGAATAAAAGTTGCTTATTTTTATGCAGAGAATTCAAATCTGCAATAAAAAATGGGGGCTCCCATTTAATATTTTAAAGTAACCCCCCACCCCACCGCAGTGGATGGTCGTGTTTGGTACCATTCGATATATTTTTCAAAAATATTAAATAAGTGTATTTTACAGTTTTTCGATCTGATGTTTATTTTGCTAAATATCGCGGGATTTGTATTTAAAATTTAAAATTTACCCCCCACCCCTCTCTATCGATAGATTTTTGAAAAATATTGAACGTGTAGTTTTTAGTTTTTCGATCTGACGTTCAATTCGCGAAATATTCGCCTTTTTCTTGTGAAACTTTGTGACTCACCAATTCCCTTACGCCCCGCTCAAATCGTCAGATTTTTTAAATATACACTGTTTTGCATGTACTTAACTTACCTTATCTTAATCTGACAATTTCGAGTATTTTTAAGGATAGATTTTTTTTTTCGGGCTCCCCTAAACGAACTCCCCTGTGTTAAGAGCCAATATATGGCAGAGGTACATCTGCAGGGTACCACGTTTCTCCCCATTTGATAATCTGACGCGCTCGAGTAACTGCAAAAATCCCCGCTTGGGCTCCCCTACCATAAGCAACTTTTGTTCTATAGAGTTTTTTCACTAAGTCAATACTTTTCGAGTTATTTGCAAGTGAATATGTTCATTTTTAACAAAAAAAAACATGTTTTTGGACGGTTTTTCGCAGATAACTCAAAACGTAAGTAATCTAGCGAAAAAATATTCGGAGTAAAAATATGGCTTATAAAAAATTGAAAAAAATGGTGTACACGTGAGGTGTGAAGACCCAGTGGAAGCAGAGTTGTAGCTAATGAAAAGTAGGTTCTTCTTCGTCAAATTCCAGATCGAATATTTCAATGTGAAATAACCAAAAAACGGAGCACGTTTCGGGGAAATTCATTTCAACTTTTTTAGAATGTTTAAAAAAAGGATTATTTTTGTTTTTAAAAAAACTTGTAACATTAAAAGTAAGTGAGTTACGCTCAAAATATTGTTGGTCTCTTTTATTTTTTGGTACAAAAATCGCGAAAATCATCCTCTAATTAGCTTCCCAAATAAAATTAATCGTTACTGCTTCATAAGTTACAGTATTTCTCATGATCATTTTTCAGTGCGTAACAAATGATAGGAAAAAGGGTAAGTCCGTGATAATACACATTTATGACATTTATTCTAACATGACATTTTAGTTAAATCTGACAGTTGTCACATTTTATTTTCAATTTGGAATAAAAACAAATCAAATATGTTTCTTGCATTTATAAAATGGTATTTTCTTTGATTTGTATAGTCTTATAAATTATACAGATTATATTTGTAATATTATTATCTAATTAAAAAAAAATATTTTTTATTATGGCGCCATCTATCGACAACTAGAATAACTAGAATAAATGTTATAAAAATGTCACCGACGAAATATAATCACCGACGTGCCTTTTTTTCTGTCACATACAATTTAATGCATTAGAAAGAAATCGAAAAACTGTGACGCACTGAAAGATGATCATGAGAAATACTTTACTTTACTTATCTATAAGAGATGTTTATATTATCTATAATAAACTGTTTAAAACTGTTTATATTATCTATAAGTTTCATAAAAAAATTGGGTTTAAAATCATTTTTTTTTAATTTAAAAAAAAAATGGAATTGTTCATGGAATTAACTTAAAAATTATTAGTAATACCAAAAATCTTAAAGAGTAATAAAATGTACGTTTTGATTTTCTGAATATTTTTGCTGTTTTGTTTTCTTGTTAGACAAAAATTGATTATGCTATTGCTGTTCAAAATTTGCCTAAACTCGTGATTAGTTACTCGTTCAAGCAATTTTAACTACAGCTTTTTCAAAAATAAGCACTTTGAACCGATGAAACTTACAGATCATATAAATAATACATAAGTAAAGTAACTTGTGAAGTGGTAGTGATAAAATTTATTTGTGATGCTAATTAGGAAATGATTTTTGCGATTTTTTTACCAAAAAATAAAAGGGACCAATAATATTTTGAGCGCAACTCACTTACTTTTAATGTTACAAGTTTTTTTAAAAAACAAAAATAAACCTATTTTTAAACACTTTAAAAAAGTTGAAATGAATTTTCCCCGAAAAGTGCTTCGTTTTTGGGTTATTTCACAGTGAAATATTCGATTTGGAATTTGATGAAGAAGAACCTACTTTTCATTAGCTACAACTCTGCTTCTACTGGGTCTACATACCTCAAGCATACACCATTTTTTTCAGTTTTTTATAAGCTATATTTTTGCTAAGAATATTTTTTTCGCTGAAATACTTACTTTTTGAGTTATCTCCGAAAAACCGTCCAAAAACATGTTTTTTTTCTGTTAAAAATGAACATATTCACTTGCAAATAACTCGAAAAGTATTGACTTAAGGAAAAAACTCTATAGAACAAAAGTTGCTTAGAATTAGTCATTTTATCCAATTCCGGACTTATTTTGAATGTATATTTTTCACCTTCGAGAGGGGGTTTTCCCCTCCATTTTACAAAAATGTAGAATTGTAAACTATTTCTTGTATAATAATAGACAATTTCAACTACCTATTCCCAAATTTTCATCCTTCCTTTATTTTTTTTTGGGGGGTCAGATTGTTCTTTGATCGGGCTAGTCTAAGTTACACCATATAATATTTAAGTTATATAAAAACATTAATACTAAGTAAGTATATTGTGAGTTAGCATTTTCTGTTAAATATTTATTGTTATATTTGAACATTTGTGAAATTAAAATTTGGAGTATTATTTATATCTAAATTTTTAGTGTTTTCTTGAAAACATTTCAATTATGTACCTACTTGCATTAAGGTTAGTTAACGGTCTTAACACAAAATGGACATTCACAGTAACGTAACGGCAGTCTGTTTCTACCTTAATATCGGTCACATAATATCACTAAATAGGCATGCATCACTTGATTAATTAAACTCGTGAGTAATGAACTATTAGTCACGGGTAAAGTAATGGGTATTATTATCTATTCAAAAATAGTGAATAACGAGCATGTTATTAAACGGCCGTAGAAAAAATATTTTATTTGATTGTATAATAACTAAAAGGCTACAAGGGCTCAACAAAATATATACATACTAAAAAAATGTACAAAATATTGGGTTCATAATGGTAAAAATACTAACCTGAATCATCCGATACTGTAGAATAATGGGGATCTACGAATTCGCGTTTTGTTTTCTTCATTTCATTCGTTTGTGCGATGATGTTGGCTAGTGGTTCACGAACACTAATACTGGTATAACCCTCTAAAATTAATAAGATCCGTTCAGTTAATAAATTTCTTGAAACTAAACATGCCTTTACACAGTTTTTGGATAAAATATGGAACCAAGTAAATATATTTGAACTAAATTATTAGAGACCTTTTAAAGACTCACTTTCCTGGCTCTCAACAGGTCTAGTTGCCATAATTTCGGAGTTATTGCTACATTTATTAAAAAAATTAAAAATTATAAAAATCAATTTTTTTGACCCGGGTAAACATTATTTTAGGTTGTTTGGATCATTGGGAACAAAAAAGATCTTTTGTAATTTTTCTCTAAAATTAATCGTTTCCGAGTTGTAAACAATTTAAAACTAAAAGAAAAATCGAATAATGACGATTTTCAAGGTTCAAAAACACCAATAAAAAATATTATTTTTGAAACTGCGAAGTACCCAAATTCCAATTCAAGAATTATTTTGTCAGTTACCGATAAATCATTTGAACTTGTTTCATTTTAAAACATCGTTTTTTAGTTGTTAATGCAGTCCGATCACCCGTTCTCTATTATGTATTTCGTTAACAATTAAAAATAAATGTTTTAGAATAAAACGATCCAAAAAATTTTATGGCAAGCTATTAGAAGAAGAGTTTACGAATAACCCCGAAATTATGGCATTTAGGTATAGGGAATATAACATGAAAAATGATCAGTCTTTCTTAAGGACTTTAAAATGCAAAAAATATATAGGTAGGCTATTTCATTTGAAATTAGAAAGTTCATTAGATTTCCAGAAAAACGGAAGATCTGACAACAATTTAATTAACACTATTATATCGTCTGCATTAGAAAAACCCAACTACCAAAATCTATAAAAATCGTGCAAGCCGTTTTCGAGATAATTGAATGTTTCCATACATAAAACTCACTCTGTATATGCAGCAGAAAAAATTTATTGGAGTGACTGTAGATGGCAATTGATTGGATCCACGTCACATGGCGGCGGGCAAAATCGCTAGTATTAGGTAAATATATTCAGGGTGGGCCAAAGAAAACAGTCCACCTCGATATTTGGCAGTATTTATTAGATTTTAAGGAAATGAAGAAACAGGTCGATTTTTGATCTAAGGCGGACACATTTTTAAGGTACATACATCTGTCATTTGTCAACCCCCCTTTCATTTCCCCCGCTCCCTATTTTTAAATAGGGAAGAGGGATCGTGTGCTAGCTCATTTCAAATGTTATTCAATTTTCTATTCAGTAATATTAACATTGACATAATTATTTATACAGGGTGTCCAAGAAAAATTATTTTGAGTTAAATTAATTTGACACAAAAAGAAGAATGTATGTAATTTATTTCACTCAAAATACATTCTACTGCTGACAAAAAACAGAAAAAAAATGTTTATTTGCCAAATAAACATTGTGTGTTGCTTAAATTCAATACTCAATCTACCAAGAGGCAGATGGGTTTATTTATGGCAGATTTATCAAAAACCATTTTTTTCTGTTTTGTGACAGCAGTAGAATGTGTATTTTGAATTAAATAAATTACATACATTCTTCTTTTTGTGTCAATTAATTTAATTAAAATATTTTTTTCTTGGACACCCTGTATAAATAATTATGTTATTGTTTATATTACTGAATAGAGAATTAAATAACCTTTCAAATGAGCTGGCAGTTAGCTTCCATTCGTCGTGGTAGTCAGACGTGCGTAGGAAAGAAGCTTGTTTTTAAAACCGGTGTTTATAAATTAGATATATAAATAAATATTTTGTGAACTTTAAAAGTAAATTAATTACACCAAATAAAAAAGCGAAATCGGAATAAAGACATTAAAAACTTCTGAGTGCAGTTAGCGGGGGCGACGCCCCCGATAAAAATGTTTTAGAAACCCAAATGGATACAGAACATGCAACATCTTCAAAGGAGAAGCTGTTAGGATTTCAAAATCTTGTTCCGGTTACACAGATAAGTACCACAAAACTTGTTAATAATAAACCCATTATCGATAATGACTTTGTTAATGTACACACGTCAATAACAAATACAGTAGAACGTCAATAATCCGGATTAATTGGGACCGGACCCCATCCGGATTATCAATATATACGGATTATCAATATATCCGGATTGTATCCCGAATGAAGTATGTGCCTCCTAGTGGCGGGATACGGGCAACAATACATTGGCTTATAGGGCAGTCCTTACAGTAGGGATCCTGGCCTATACAGAAAAATGCAGGCGGGTGTGGGGTAATACTGCACTTTGGTTGTATTGGTGGTGTATTGGCTAAACGTGCAGGGCAGGGTATGGTGCTGATAGAAAAGGCATTCAGGCATCAAATATCCAAAAAAATTTTCAGGCCATAATAATGAAAAGACCTTCTCCAAACGCAATAAAAACTTATACTGAAATGATGGCATCTCCTGAGGTAAAATGTTCCGGAAGTAAAATGAGCCTCCATTCGGATCTCCGGGTGAGGACTATCTCAGGGGGAACACCATTGCAGGTTAGAAAAATCAGGATAGGGTCTTGGAATCTTGGTAGTCTTACAGGTAAGAGTCTGGAGTTAGTGGATGCACTCAAACGAAGAAGAGTTCAAATTACTTGTATTCAAGAAACTAGGTGGAGAGGACAAAGGGCGAAAGAACTAGGTGATGGATATAAATTGTGGTATGTAGGGAGTAGTAACACTAGAAATGGAGTTGGTATAATTGCTGATAGTGAAATGAAAGATAACGTAGTATAAGTTGTAAGAACGAGTGATAGAATGATGTCAGTGAAATTTGTAATTGATAAAGAGGTATTGAATGTTGTGTGTGTATGCTCCTCAAACAGGTCTGGGTGAGAATGAAAGAAGAGCTTTCTATGACCAATTAGGAGACGTACTGAGTGATATTCCAGAAGAGGAGAAAGTTATAATAGGAGGTGATTTCAATGCACATGTGGGCCAAGCCAAGACAGGATATGAAACAATACATGGGGGATTAGGCTTTGGAACTAGAAATGAAGCTGGAGATGACATGCTAGAATTAGCAACAGCATTGGATATGGCGATTGTTAACACATTCTTTAAAAAGAGAGAAACTCAACTTATTACCTACAAAAGTGGACAACATCAATCCCAAATAGACTACTTCATGATAAGGAAAGAAGACATACGTGAATGCAAGGACTGCAAGGTAATAGTTAGAGAGACAGTAAGCCAACAACATAAGCTGCTTGTTCTGGACATCGAAGTAAAAAGCGAAACTAAACAAAAATATCGGAGAGGACCACAAAAAATCAAGTGGTTTAAGCTAAAAGATGAGAAGGAAGGTCTATTCAGGGAAAGAATAGTAGAAAAAATATGTTGGAACATGAAAGGAAGCCCTAACACAATTTGGAGAAAAATGGCCAATATTATTAGAGAGACGGCTATTGAAATACTTGGGAAAACGTCAGGAAAGAAGTTTGAGGATAAAGAGACTTGGTGGTGGTCAAATGAAGTACAAGGAAAAATAAAAGAGAAGAGAAAATTATATAAAAAGTGGCAGGAAACCAGCTCGGACATAGATCTTCAAAACTATATGGTCGCCAAAAAGGAAGCGAAAGTAGCAGTAGCAAAAGCTAAAGCAGAAGCGTATTCAAACCTTTACGATCAACTTGATACCAGGGAAGGCGAAGCAAAGATATATAAAATAGCCAAACAGAGAGCAAAGAAAGCAAGAGATTTTAATCAGATTCGATGTATCCGAGATGAAAATAATAAAATACTAATTCACGAAAAGGATGTCAAAAAGAGATGGAGAAAGTATTTTGACAGTTTATTAAATGAAGAATTTGACAGACAGCCTGTGGAGTTAACGGAGACAGTAACAGCAATGGTTACCAGAATAACAAACGAGGAAGTGGTTCAAGCGCTTCAAAAAATAAAGAAAGGAAAAGCAGTCGGACCAGATGATATTCCTGGGGAAGTATGGAGAGCATTGGGAGAGACAGGAATAAGTTGGCTAGCAGGTCTATTTAATAGAATTATGGAAGTTGGACAAATGCCAGACGAATGGAGAAGCAGTATATTAGTACCTGTCTACAAAAACAAGGGAGACATACAACAATGCACAAACTACAGGGCTATAAAACTACTTAGCCACACCATGAAAATATAGGAGAGAGTAATTGATAGACGGATACGTGAAGAAACCGAAATATCTGATAATCAATTTGGCTTTATGCAGGGCAGATCAACAACAGATGCAATTTTCATTGTAAGGCAACTGATGGAAAAATACAGGAATAAAGAGACCAACGCTCATATGGTATTCATAGATCTTGAGAAAGCATATGATAGAGTTCCTCGAGAGATTCTGTGGTGGGCACTCAATAAGAAAGGAGTCCCTGGCGAATATGTAAAGATTGTGAGAAATATGTATGAGGGAGTAACGACTAGTGTTAGAACAGGTGTGGGAGAGACTGATAAATTTCAGGTGAAAGTAGGATTGTACCAAGGCTCGATGCTTAGTCCTTATTTATTCTCATTAGCTTTGGACCAGATAACAGCGAAACTACAGGGGAGTATTCCATGGTGCCTAATGTATGCTGATGATGTAGTGTTAATAGGAAATAGTGAAACAGACTTAGAACAAAAACTGGAACAGTGGAGACAAGCTCTGGAGGAAAAAGGTTTAAAACTTAGTAGGACAAAAACAGAGTATTTGGAATGTTCATTTAAAGATGGAGTTACTACAAATAAAATGGTATCTTTGGATGGTGAAATGATTGTGAAAAGCAATAGTTTTAAGTACCTAGGATCGGTATTACAGAGTAATGGAGAAATAGATGGAGATGCATGCAGTAGAATTAGGGCTGGATGGATGAAGTGGAAAGAAGCGTTGTGTGACAGAAAAATTCCAATGAAGCTGAAGGGAAAATTCTATAAAATAGCCATAAGACCGGCTATGATGCACGGAACTGAATGTTGGGCAGTGAAAAAGAAAGAGGAACAACGAATGCATGTGGCGGAAATGAGAATGCTTAGATGGATGAGTGGAGTGACAAAGAAGGATAAAATTAGAAATGAGTATATTAGGGGAAGTCTAGGTGTGGCACCAATTGATGCCAAAATGAGAGAGCATAGGTTAAGATGGTTTGGTCATGTTCAACGTCGAGACGTTAATCACCCAATACGAAGAATAGCTGAAGTGCAGATTCCTGGAAGGAGTAGGAGAGGAAGACCAAAGAAGACCTGGGGGGAGACCATAAGGCAGGGCATGTTGGTAAAGGGGATTAACATTGATATGACCCAAGATAGAATTGTGTGGAGAAATGCAATTAGGGAAGCCGACCCCGCATAGGGATAAGGCAAAGAGAATGATGATATCAATATATCCGGATTATCGAAATTACCTTAAAAAAGGCCAGTATACACATATAAGTACAACAAACATTTTAAAATTTTATATTTTGTCTTATACAGTAGAGGGTCCCAAAGTCCCAAGCCAGCCTGAACTAGCTTTAAAATCTTTCGATCCATTAAGCTATGTTCATTAAATTGTAAGGCTTTTCCACAAATCAATGGGCCTGAAATTGGCTCTCCTGCGTTTCTCCTTTGAGTGAACCAGATATGCATCTTCTAACGCTTTGTTGTTTGCTGGACGTGCAGTATTTCTTTGAAGCGTACCCCCTTCAGAATCGAATTTTGCTGCAAATTGTTCCAGTTGAACTCTTTTTGATTTAATGTCACTTATAGTGGCTGTTCCGTGGCCACAGGCTATCGCCCGCCTGACGCTAAAGAGCATAGTGAAAGGGCAGTTGGTATGTACGATGTTTTATTTTTGCTAGATACAAATCCGGATTATTGACGGTCCGGATTTTTGACGTCCGCATTATCGACGTTCTACTGTACCATAAACAAAGAAGTAGGAACAAAAAGGGAGGAATTTCTTTACCGACAAAACGATCTAGGGCCTTTTTACGTTTATTTAGAAAATAATTCACCCGATTTTAAAGGCAGATTAAACACGTTAAGGATAGGTGACATTATTATCACAAATTTTAAAGAAATTGATGAAAAAATTGTAAGCATTGACGCAGTAGGAAGAAATAAAATACGTATAAAATTTAAAGATTATAAATCGGCTAACTATATCATATCTGAAAAAAAAATGAAGCAATATTTACAAAAAATAATTTAGACATATATATTCCTAAGTTTCTTTTAGTTAGACAGGGCGTAATAAAAGATATTTCCACAGAATTTTCAGTAGAGTATGTTAAAAACAGAATCAAAATGTACGATTTACACTGTAAATTTGAAGTCCTTCAAGTCACAAGATTAAATCGGAGGCAAGTAGATGAAAACGGTACTTAATACATTCCAACAAAAATATGTATAGTTAGTTTTAAGTCACAAGTGCTACCAAAATATATAACAATCAACAAGGTACTAAAGGAAGTCGAACCATATAAACAAAAGGTGCTATTATGCTTTAATTGTCTTCGATTCGGACATACAGGTGGGCAGTGTAAGAGCAAGGCTAGGTGCGATAAATGTCAAGAATCCCACAACTCAAAAGAATGTAAAAAGACCGATCTCACTCCAAAATGTTTTAACTGTTCGGGGGATCATTTTACTACAAATTTAAGCGCATGTCAAGAATTTCAGCGTCAAAAACTTATTAAAGACGCTATGTCTTCCAATAATATTAGTTATCAAGACGCCAACAAACAGTTCCCCAGAAACTCCTATGCAAAAGTAACATCCATTAATACGGAACAAACTACAAACCTCTCCTGCCTCAAAACTTTCCCTCCATTAAATCGCAATAATTATACGCCCACCCAATTCCCATCAAATCCAATTAACAAAATGTCAACTAATAATATATTCTAAAATAATAATTCAAATAGTACAAATTCTCGAACATTTAAAAGACAGAGACCAAATTGTCCAGATCCAACATTAATTTTGCATAATGAAATTATATCTTCCCCTAGATCTCAATTACTACGGGAGGAATATTAGACAGTAATAACTATAAGGGAAATATTAATAATAATCCAGTTGCATCTCCTTCAGACTTGAGCATGATAAATTCAATATTAGAATTAGTTATAGAAATTGTCACAAAAGTTTTAGTAACAAAAAGTATAAATATAAATAAGAAAGAACTCGAACACTTAGTCAAATTAACTATAAATGGAAACACGTCATCACATTCTCAGACCTCAACCATGCAATAAATATTCTTCAATGGAACTGCCGTTCGGCAGTTTCTAATAAAAATAACTTAGAATATCTACTAGATAGGGGCAACTACTCCGTTGCACTTCTATCAGAAACATGGTTTAAAGCAGAAAAATATTATAATTTTAAAGGCTTCAACAATATTCGCTGTGACCGGGACGACGGGTACGGCGGCTCTGCCATTTTATTCTCTTCTTCTTCTTCTTAACTCAGGCGAGACTCGTTAGTCTCTGGCACTTGGTCATAAGACCTTTGTACCAAACCCTGAGTCTTCTTCTGCACCATGGTTCATTCACCTTACCTAGTTTGTATAGGTGATTTCTTAAACGACAATGTCCAGTCACCATTTCAGTGACCGTTTTGATCTCTCGTTTATTGAGGTTCATCAAACTGTTCGAGAGTTTTTTATCAATATTCTTGATTATTTTTTTAGTCTGGATTTGCCCTTGAGTGGTTCTCCATTTATTTTGTGCCATTTTATTAAAATCAGATTTAATATACCAAGAAGTCTCAATTCCAACTACAATCAACTTTGAGCCTACTTGTATCTCGGTTAATTTTCCATATATACATAAAAAAAATTTACTTCGTTTCAGTATACTTTAAACCGAGAACTAGAATATCATTACAACAGTGGATTAACCTTTTGGAACAAATTCCAAAACCATTCAAAATTTACTTCATTTCAGTATACTTTAAACCGCGACTAAAGAATATCATTACAACAGTGGATTAACTTTTTGGAAAAAATTCCAAAACCATTCAGAATTGGGGGCGACTTTAACGCACATAGTTTGGCATGGAACGATGGATATGACGATATCTATGGCAAGATTCTTTTGGAAGCTATCGAACAATGCAACCTAGTAATTATAAACGACGGATCACCTACATTAGCAAACAATAAGAAGTCAGCTGTAGACTTGACCTTCTGTACACAGGATCTGACACAACTAATTACGTGGTCTACTTTAGAAGAACCTTATGGCTCTAACCACTTACCAATACACATACAATTTGGAAGGAATATCCCACTTGCACAAATTAAACAGACAAAACATAATATATGGAGACTCAAGGCTGCTAATTGGGATGTATACACCGCTACCCTTGAAGCAACAGAACCAAAATCATCACTAATGGGCAGTATCGACAATATTAACAAAGCTGCCAACAAAGCAATTCCCTTACGAAAATCAAACACACAAAACAGAAATCATTGCTCGAAGGACTGGTGGAACGAAACCTCTAACATAGCTGCTAAAGCAAGAAAACAAGCTTTCTGAACCTACACACAGGCTCCAAATCTTAATAATCTAACAGAATATAAAAGACTTGATTCAGTAGCTAAAAAAACTTTTAAAGAAACCAAGAAAAAAACTGAATAAATTATTGCCAAAATCTAAATTAAAATACACCAATTAAAGAAGTGTGGAACAGAGTAAACCGATATAAAAACCGAAAACAAGCGAATAAACCCCCAATGGACCCCAAAGAAGACTGGATAAGCGAATTCCGCACAAAAATCTCACCTCCATGGGTTGAAAACAACATTACTCAACAAATAGCTACCGTAAATAGGAACACTTCTTTTCTACAATCGCTATTTCAATTATGGGAACTCGATCATTGCGTTAAATCAACAAATAATAAATCTCCCGGGGCGGATAACATTTCATACAATATGTTGCATAAAATGCCCTTAGACTTTAGACCATAAGAAAGCCCTGTTGGAATTGTTCAATTCGATTTGGATAAATAGGATTCCTTTTCCACCGATATGGAAAGAATACATCATAGTACCTATCAAAAAACCTGGAAAACAGAACGGAAATGCAGATTCATATATACCCATAGCTTTCACATCGTGTATATTTAAAACCATGGAAAGAATGATAAAGAACATGCTTGAATATTGGCTAGAAAATGAAAAAATATTACCTGACTCACAATATGCTTTTAGAAAGGGAAGATCTTCCTTGGAACCCCTAACGATACTAGTAAATGACATCTATCTAGGATTCACACACAAATACAGCACTTTGGCCACATTTTTGGATATAACTTCAGCATATGATAATGTTCAAATAAATATACTAGAAGAGAAGCTCATCAATATTGGTCTACCAACCTCCTTGTTAACTTCATAAAATCAGCTTACTCTAATCGATCAGTTTCCTTAAAGATAAATCAAGAAATTTCGGAATCAATAATATGTAGATCTGGATTGCCACAAGGTAATATCCTGAGCCCAATCCTCTACAGCCTGTACACAATGGATATAGAAAATGATATCACAAAAGTTTAAAATTATTCAATACGCCGATGATGTTGTTCTTTACACCAGCAGCAAATCAGAGGACACATGTATAGAAAATATCAACACTGAATTTATAGAAATCCAAAAATGCCTAGACAACATGGGACTTTCCATATCCGAGTCCAAAACCAATATATGTATTTTCTCTAGAAACAGAAACAACTATCCAAGACAATTAACAATAGAAAAATATAAACTCTGTATAATATTTTGGTCTGCATCTAGATAGAAAACTATTATGGAAGGACTGTATCCACCAAATTATCAAAAAAACGAGTAATTCTATAAATATTTTAAGAGCGTTTTGTAGAGCAAAGTGGGGAGCAGACCCAGCTACAGCTTTACTATTCTACAAAACAATGGTACGATCAATAATGGATTATGGAAGTCAACTCTATGGAACAGCAGCAGATATACATCTAAATAAAATCGAGATACAACAAAATAAATGCTTAAGAGTTTGCCTGGGATATCTTAAGTCAACGCCCATAAACATTATACAAGCTGAAGCCGTGGAACCTCCTCTTAAACTAAGAAGACAACTATTGAGCAGAAAATTCATGATAAAAACCATTTCCAAAAAAACTCTTACCTCAATAGTATACAGTCACTAACAGTTCAAGTTTTGACCCATAGATACTGGCACTTCAAGAAAACCCCCCTCATAGTAGAAACTTTCTCAGAAATAGCTAACATTACAGATATACTCTATTCCAACCAACTCCCCCCGGTTTTAATTTACTCATCTGAACAAATTTTTTCACGTGAAATTAGAACCTACTATTTTGAAAGTCAAGAAGTAGCAAGTATCAATCAAACAAAGTTCAACAAAACAAAAAACAAATACTGACCAAACTATGATTCTATTTTCACTGATGGATCAAAGTCAAAAAAATATACCAGTTGTGCCTTTTACCATTTTGAGTAAAATACTGACAAAAAATTTATTTTACCAAAGGAAGCTTCCATATACACTGCAGAATTAACAGCAATAGTGCAAGCTATGAAATACGTACTCGGCTCTAACCACGACAAATTCATAATATGTACAGACAGCAAAAGTGCAGTAGATAAACTTAAAAATGTTAAAATAAATAGATCAGTTAATCATATTGAAGCAAAAATCTTGTATTTACATAATGAGATACGCATCAAGAATAAAGTTGTCATATATCTATGGGTAAAGGGACACGCAGATATAACAGGTAATGAAATGGTGGATGCCTTAGCAAAAACAGCTCCAACCTCAGGAGAAGAACTAAATCTTAAACTACTCCCGTCCGATTTATTCTTAAATCAAAGAAACAAAATAAATGAGATGTGGCAAAACCTATACAGTCCATCAACAACCGGAACAAACTTTTGTAAACACCAGCTAAGAATCCCCAGAAAACCATGGTTTCACAAAATACCAAACAGAAACTTTGTTGCCAGAATAAATCGAATACGTGCAAACCATGCACTAACACCTTATTATAAGCACAAAATGAAAATTACAGACGATCAACTTTGTAGTTGTGGTAAAATGGGTACATTGGTACATGTTTTACTTGAATGTCCAATAAATAATGTAAACATTAATAAACTATATAAAAACTTAATTCACTACAAGATAAACCTTCCAATAGACCTAAATTGTATTATTTTTTCAGGAAATACTTTATGTACTTCATCAACACATCATAAACTGTAAACTAAAATTGTAAAATTACTAACCAATTTTGTAAGCAATTCTGCAAAAGAAACTAAATGTAAAGCATTATAGGAAAAAAAGGTGATTACAAAAAAAAAATTAAAAAAAATAATAAACCAATTAAAATAAAAAAATAAAGAAATAAATAAAATAAAACAAAAAACAAAAAAAGAAATAAAAAAAACATACACACAAAGAGGGCTGAAACCTCAGGGGTGTTGAACCGGGTTGATGCCCTAGCGCTGTAAAAAAAATCAAACACCTTACACTTTACTAATGCTACATATGTATTACTAACAAAACAAATGAATACATCATGCCCAAGTTTGATACTATGAAACAATTTACACAAATTAATTATTCAATCTAACATAGTCTGGCTAATTGGTTCTCACCAAAGCCATAAATTCCACGAAAAAAAAAATGAGCTAGCACACGACCCCTATTCCCTATTTAAAAATAAGGGGTGGGGGAAGTGGAAGGGAGGGGGTTGACAAATTACCGATGTGTGTACCGTAAAAATGTATCCCCGTTAGATCAAAAATCGAACTGTTTCGGCATTTCCGTAAAATCTAATAACTACTGCCAAATATCGAGGTGGACTGTTTTCTTTGGCTTACTCTGTATTTATATAACATTAGGTACCGTAGAATTAAAAACTCACTTGAAGAATCTTGAGAATCCCCACTAAAGTTGGCTTGTGTTACAGGCGGCGTCATATATGGTAACTCTGGACTAGCAGCAACAACACCAGCAACTGCAGAAGCAGCAGGTATATCCAAACCGCCATTGCTATGTGCTGATGAACGTCGTGATCGTGCGGGTGTTGGTGAACTATCAACTATGTTAATCTCTGACCTGGAACAGAAGGCATCCTTAAATCATCGAAAATGAGTACGGCCGTTTATCCAATACTAAATGAAGTTCACTCTAAAGTGTTGAGGTTTTCGGTCAAAAGATGGAGATTAAAAGAAAAAGAAAAAGGCTATTTCATCTATATATTGGGGACGCTTCGTTTACTATCAGTAAAGTTCCTCAGTTGCTCTACCAATGGCGAATATAATGTTATTCTTTTTTTGTTGCTATTGATGTATTTTCTTCATTCGAAAAACGAAATGTATGTACAAGCAAGGATTGAACACTTTATTTTTCATGCCGCATAACTAACCTACGAGAATGATTTATGCTTACATAGTAAGGAACTACCAACTGAACTTTCTGGAAATGTGTATCTAAAGAAAAAGGCCTACACACGTCCCAATCTGACCACCCGAAAGTCGGGTCTGACAACATTAGGTCTGACCGTTGCGTTGAAGCGTGTGACTTTTCGTGCGACAGAAATCGGTCAGCACAAAGTACACACACATTCTTTTTTGTACTTCCAATTATGACGTTAGAAATAAAAAAATACGGCTTATACACACTATGTTTGGGAAAATTGTAAAAAAAATAATATTTTTACATATAATATTTAAAATATTGGTAACACGTTGTTTATTTCGTTCTTTCCGTATTTATTAACATACAAACGCATAAGTTCTAAAACATATACAGTGCTTTTCCGATAAAACTATCCACCTTAAATGACTTTTGAACCACTGCTTTTTTGAAAAAAAAAAACGCAAAAATACGTCAAATAATACTTGAAGGGGGAGACATTATGCCACATTTAAGCTTCTCGGGAAAGGGAGGGGGTTGCCCTCACCCCCGTATCATCCCTTAATTTTTTTTAAATTACTTCCACCTTTTTTAATTTTATATTTAGATTCACCTCTTTGTACTGATTTCAAACACATGATGCTTAAAGTGATTAGTTTATGAGAAAAATAAATACAAAAGCAAGAAAACTGGATTGAAAAAAATATATTTGTTTTAACAATTTTATCAGATACAAACATTTAGAATGAACATTTCACTACCAAAAAGTTTAACAATATTTATTCAAAATGACTTTTGAAATTTTGAATAATAATTGCAAAAATTTTCAATAATTATTGTTAAAATTTTTGGTAGTGAAATGTTCATTCCAAATGTTAATGTTGGTGACATTTGTTATGTGGATCATGCGAGTTTTATGGTTTTTCAAAATAAAATTCGGAAACCATAATAATATATACTACTGCGTAATATTTTGAATTTTTTTTTGAAAAATGGCTTTGGCAGAGCCAATTAGCCAGACTTGTTTCTGATTGATTGCAGATTTTGTCATAAATTTCTTATAACATAAGTACATGTTATAAGAAATTTATGACTACGAATCTGCAATCAATCAGAAACAAGTCTGGCTAATTGGCTCTGCCAAAGCCATTTTTCAAAAAAAAAAAATCGTTACAGTGTCACAACAACGTTCCAACTACTGCTTTATAATTGTTATCAAACCACACGTTTCTGTTTTCTTTTTACAGTTAAAAAGCTTATTTTTAATATAACTGATCAAATAGTATCTACTGATTTAAATTTCCTTGAAAACAATACTAACATTGCATATTTGATCTTCCTTATTCAAAGTGAACAAATCTGCTATTTTGTAATTATTCTTTTAATAATTTAATAGAAAAGCAAAACCGCACGCTTATGATTTTGACGTGTTTCATGCTTTGGTTTGTTTATTTCTCCTGCACCTCGAGTTCGGCTGTAGTGTAGGCTGCAATTCAAAAAAATGCAAAATGCAAAACTGCGCTAGGCAGTTTGCTACTAACGTCTTGTCGGATAGTTTGGTTTGGACGTGTGTAGTGATGACCCCGACAAGGGTGGTCGGGAAGTTCTGTTGTGTCAGATTGACAGGTCGGGACGTGTGTAGGCCCTTTAAATACGTATTATATAAAATTGAACATACCTTAATAAGTTTATTCGTTCTTCTGATGACCCATTATTTTCTTCAACTAAAATTGGCCTTGAAGTATTCGGCTGTACCTGGGCGTAGGGATGTTCGGTAGAATTATTAATTTTGTCATATTTGACCCTTTCATATGGTGAAAAATTATCATCATTTTGACTAATGGAGCTGTGTTGTGAAATACTGGGCCGTTGGTCGACACCATTTGCTATTGTATGTCTTTTAGCTAAAAGTATAAATAATAATTTGTTAATTAAAAAGTGTTAACTACATTCCTAGAATAGCACGGCAGTATTTATCAGTACTAATTTTTATATTTACGTTAAAGATCTGAGATATTTGAACGAATATTAAGTAAGCATTGCTTACCAATATTGATGACAATAAGAAACAGAAACATTTTAACCTCCTTAAAAAGAGAGAATAAAGGTCGATTCTCATTATACCTTCCGTTTACTTTCCATATCCGTGGCATTCCGTTTCCATAAAATATTATTAAATACAAATCATCAACTTTCCGTTCCGGTTACCTACCATTCCCGAAGCCTTGCGTTCAATATCGGCCACGTATTTTTCGGCGACGTCTCGGGTACGCTATGGATAGTGTGAATATTGCTATTACCTCGCGGTTCAGTCACGTATTTTTTCTGCGATAAGCTGTGACTTGCCGGGTAGGGTATGGATAGGTGGAATATTGTTACATACAAAAAATACGAACGACAAAAAATTTACAGAACTTGTCTGGCATGCCTTTATAACTTTGAAAATAAAAAATACAGTGATAATGCATTTAAGAGTAAACAGTAGCGCGCCATCAATATTTTTGTTTTTCGAAAGTTCTGCGAACTTTCAACGGTAAGGCAACAGTGCGTCGGTAATTCTACACTGACAGTGACACTATACTATCAAAAACAATAATTTTTATACTCATAGACGCGCTAAATGTTGCTGAGTCAGTCACGTTCGATTTCTTGTGATAGAAAATCGATTTTTAGTAGATCCAATGTGACACAAAATTTAGGCATGGGATAAAAAAGTTTATTTGAAGAAAGTGTATTTTTTGTTCTTCTTAATGGCGGTACAGGCTCCTTTTTAAAATATTTTATTTAGTTATAGAGTAATTTCCACATACTAACATATTCCTCAAATTGGGCTCTGTACTGCCATTTTTTATTATATAACGAATATGTGTGCCCAATATCTCGACAAAATATTCAAAATTAAAGCCGCAATCTTGGACCGCGTTTTCCGCGCGCTACTGTTGCCTCTGTCACTTCACACACTATTTTGGTCACACGTGTCTCTCCATTCTGCTATGTGGTTGTTCCATTCTTTTTTGTTCTATTTAGTGTCCATTCATTTATACATTGTACGTTACACTTTCTTCTAATGCCTTTACTCCTCTTTCGATCTTTCGGCATATTTCCTGTAATTCTTCTCAGTACTCTGATCTCTAGTAGTCTCGTTTCCAGTAGTCTTTGTGTTGTGGCTGTATCGGGTCTTGTTTCTGATGCATATGTCATTATTGGTCGTACACTAGATTTATAAATTCTTGACTTCATCTGTGTTAATTTGTCGGTTTCGCCATATACATAGTATTATTAAGACATCCTGCCAGTCTAGTTGCATTTTGTACTTGATTTCTCACTTCTTTGTCCATGTTTCCGTAGCTTGACAATGTAATTCCAAGGTATTTTATTTCCATTATTTGTTCAATATTGATGCCATAAATTTCTATTTTATTTCTGATTGGTTCTTTACTGATTACTATTGTTTTACTTTTATAGTTAAATATAAAATTAAATTTTCTTCAGTCCACATTTTATCAGAAAAAATAAGCGTATTCCTGTCAAAAACTTAGCATAAAATGTTACCAAAGTGGAACAATTCTTCTAGAACAGAGTCAATACTTTTCGAGTTATTTGCCAGTGAATATGTTCATTTTTTCAACAAAATAACCACGCTTTTAGACGATTTTTCGCAAATAACTCAAATAGTAAGTATTTTGTCGAAAAAACATTCGTAGCAAAAATATAGCCTGTAAATTTTTTTAAAAAATGGTGTATATATCACGTCTCTATACCTAGTAGAAGCAGAGTTAAAGCTAATGAAAAATAGGTTCATATTCGTCAAATCCCAAATGGAATACTTTAACGTGAAATAATGAAAAATGAAGCACATTTCGGGGAAAACTCATTACAACTTATTTAAAGTGTTTAAAAAAGCTTCATTTTTGTTTTATAAAAAAAATTTCTAGCATCAAAAGTAAACAAGTTACGCTCAAAATAAAGTTAGTTCCTTTTTTTTTGGTAAAAAAATCGGGAAAATCACCCCCTAATTAGTATCTCAAATGAACTTAATCGTAATGACTTCACAAGTTTCTTGACTCGTGTATGTATTGCTTATACAGGGTGTCCAGAAACTCTACCGACAAACGAAGACAGGAGATATGATCTGTAAGTTTCATCAGTTTAAAGTCCTTATTTTTGAAAGGGATGTAGTTAAAAGGGGTTGAACGAGTCACTGATCACGAATGTATGCAAATTTAGAAACGCCAAATCTTAATCAATTTTTGTCTAACAGAAAAACAAAAAAGTATATGATACTGAGAAAAGCAATGCTGACTTTTTCTGTTTTTCGAGATTTTTGGTATCTCAAACAATTTTTAAGTTATTTTGAAAAAAGCATATTTTTTAAAATTAAAATTTTTAAAAATTTTACTTTAAAACCAAATTTTTTCAAAAATAAGCACTTTGAATCAATTAAACTTACAGATCATATAAACACAACATAAGTAAAATAATTTGTGGAGCGGTAATGATTAATTTCATTTAAGATACTAATTAGGGGGTGGTCTTCCCGATTTTTTTTTGCCAAAATAAAAGGGACCATATTTATTTTTGTGCTTGTGTGAAAAAGTGCTTAATTTTTTGGATATTTCACGTCGAAATATTTTATTTGAAATTTGGTGAATATGAATCTATTTTTCATTGGCTATAACTCTGGTTCTACGAGATCCAGAGACCTAACGCGTACACCATTTTTTTTACTTTTTTACAGGCTATATTTCTGATAAGAACATTTTTTTCGAAAAAATACTTACTTTTTGAGTCTTTTGCGAAAAACCGTCTAAAAATGTGGTTATTTTGTTGAAAAATGAACATATTCACTCGCAAATAACTCAAAAAGTGTTGACTTGGAGAAAAAGCTCTATAGAACAAAAGTTACTTAAAATTAGTCAGTTTACCCATTTCCGGACTTATTTTGGGCATATATTTTTTCACCCCTAAAAGGGGGTAAAAGTCACCCCCAGGGCAAAAGCACACATCGGCACAATATCACTTTTTTTTCTTTGACATGTAAGCTATGCGTATGCCAAATTTCATGTCAATCCAAGCGGTTCTTTAAAATTTAGAGCAAAAACCGTGAAAGAATGTACTATACTGACAATCATGATTTTTGTTTTTTGTATTCAGAGCCATTCCATACCTCAGATATTAGTCATTATTTCGGAATTTCCCTGGTATTGTAAATTTCGGTGAATAATTATACTAGGTAGTATCTCCATGTAGTTCTCTGTCAGTCATTTCCCAAATTTCCCAATTTTCCTTTTGGTAATTGTAGGTCCATTTCTACCTCTTGTTTGTATTGTCTCCATTCTTTCGTTGTCTTCAAATAGCTCCTTTATGTATTATTTCCATTTATTTATTTTCTCTGCAGTTTCAACTCTTATTTTGTTTTTGTTCAGTATTTTTCCAATACCTTTCTTTTTGTATATGCAAGCTGTTTCATTAAGAGGATCGGTACGTTTTTTCGGCTGCAATGCTATTCAAATGGGGATTCATTTTTTTCGAATCCTGAGAAAACTAATAAGTATTTTTAAAAAATTTAAACGCAGAATGAAAGATTGCATTATTAGCGAGGGCCGAAAGTCCCTAAGAACTTCTATAATGTATATTTTAATAAGTTACAGGGGTGAAAAACTAAGAGAAAATTTAGTGTTATTTTTAATTTCAAATATCTCATTCAAAATAAACTTTTTATTTATTCTAAGGGACTTTCGGCCCTCGGTAATAATTTAGTCTTTCATTCTGCGTTTAGATTTTTCAAAAATATTTATTGGTTTTTTCAGGATTCGAAAAAAACGAACACAATGTCCGTGGTAATTTTTCAAATCTATCTTTGTCATACAACGCACTCAGTCGAATAGAATATTGTCAGTCAGTCACTGACAATCAGTGACAATTTTAAATAATTATTTGACATGAATCGGGAGTATTTTGAATTGTTGATTAAATAATATTGATAAATAATTTATTTAAAAACGTGATAAGTGTATTTGATAAATAATTGATTTAAAACGTGAACTTTATAAAAAGTTATTTATTGTGTATTATTTATGGAAGATAGAAGCAGAGAATACATCAAGATATATTCTGTGATCCAAGTATTTTGTTGTTAAAGATGTTCAAAATTGTAAGCGTTCCATTTATTAAAGAAGTTTCCGTTAAAAGTTAAAAGTTATTCCGTTTATTAAAAAATCATTGTAACACTTTTCCTCTTTTCTCGATTGAGTATTAGTTTTTGTTGTAGGTACATATAAATTATTACAATCACTGAATACATAGCTAGTGAAAAAATTATCACATTTATTAACTGAATTAATAATTTGCAATTATACAAAAAATAACAGTTATCCAAGAACATTCAAAAGCCATCTCTTTAAGCTAATTATGACATTGTCAAGTAGAATGACATTCTAGTAATATGTACATTTCCATACCAGTGTGAATTTTACTACACGTAATTTGCCATGTAAAGACAGAAAAGGTAGGGATAGCCGTAAAATATTTGCGAATTATGTACCCATAGCCTTAATACGTCTGTATTATGTTAAAGTTGTCATGTTGTTTACCTAATATGTCTATGTATTTCTGCACATTTTTCTGATAGCCACAATTCCTTCGCTGAGCAAAGACAATTAAGGTATAAAAATTATTTGTAACTTTTAACATTTATTTAAATTCAAAATTTATTTAAGAAGTATTCAAAGGATTTTTTCAGAACAAAGGGATTATAAACAAACTAATCAAATTAGGCTATCTTGAGTATCACCACCGCTGCGACTGAACCACACAGTCTGACATCTTTCATAAGAATCCGACGCGCAGTCATTTTCAAGGCCATAGGCGTTTAGATAATCCACAAGCTCTGCACTCTACGGATAACAATGAAAGGTAAAATTAAGAAAAATAGTGAATTAAAGAGGAAAACAGCCTCACGCCCGCAGAAATCTATAATGGTTTTTCATGAGAGAAACGCCAATGATAATATACTCACGGACAAAAATATTGCATATTTTGAAATTATCATGTGAAGTGAAATTTTTTGTGCTGCAATTGTTAGCCCTTTCCATGTCACAGGTTTAGGATTAATTTTCCGAATGCGGTGTTTTAATGTGTCATATAAATGCTTGATCGGATTTAAATCTGATACGAGCTATATGGTGGCCAATATTAATTTTAAATTGATTCTCATCAGGGTAAGTACCTATTCACTATTCGAATTGTGCGTTAAGCGCTGGTTTCCTCGAAAGCGGTGCCGACAACCTCCGATCGTAACACTGCGATGAATGACATCATAAAAAACTGTATTCTTGTTCTCATGATCATTTTTCAGTGCGTCGCAGTTTTTCGATTTCTCTCTAATGCATTAAGTTAGATGAGACGGAAAAAGCGGTAGCTCCGTGATTAAACACAAAAATAATGCAGCATTACAATGGTTATATACATAAGATGCCTATTCCTAACCTACCTTTGATTCGTTGATATTTAGAATGCGCGTTTTTTCTAGCCAATCAAATACACGTATTACGAACATTTGACAAAAACTTCGTCCATTTTGGCCATTTTTTAGAAGTGTCAAAGAGTCAAGTGACGGTTATTATTCAGGTCAGTATTTTGTGTACCTGTCATTTTGAAATTTCGAATTCGACTTCACTTGTGTTTCACAACGTATTTGTGCATTATTTTGTGTTTTGGTTTAGAATTTAGTTCGTTAAAAGTTAGTCATTGGCGTGAGGAGACTAGAGACATTCGATTTGTACCGAAGAGTGTTAAATATCTCATGAGTAGATAGAATAGCCAACGTGGAGGTAATGAGACTTACGCATAAGGAACGAGAACTAACAAATAAGAAGAAAACAGAGATATATGGGACATGTGATGAGAGATGTATATCTAATACTCCAGGTCATTATGCAAGAAAAAGATCCATAGTAAGGAGACGTAACTCATGGCTGAAGAACCTTAGGAACTGGTTTGGATGTAATAACAATGAATTATTTAGAGCCGCTGTTTCAGAAATAAAGATCTCTCTGATGATTGCTAACTTTTGAAGCGGAGACAGCACCTAGAGAAGAAGATAAAAACACAGTTTATGGACAGTTTTGTGTCATTTTTTAATGTTTCCATATTTATAAATTTAATTAACAATATTGTTTACTTTTTTAAAAATACCTACATGTTAACATATTGTGTAAAAATCAAATCTACTAAATTACTAATTAGTTTAATTCCACAAGCTTTTCACCTATGGCTAAGTACGATTGTGGCACCCAATACAGTATATGACGTCATAATTAATGACGCACTGAAAAATGATCATGAGAACAAGAATACCATGCAAAATAATAGCGTTGGTTTCCAAGGATGCGTTGGAAGCCACCGCTTGCTGAGCTTGCACATTCCATTGCCCCAGTGAAGAACCTTGAATTTTTCACCGTAATCTGACGTAATTCATCGCAGTGCTACGGTCGCTGCTAGTCGGTGCCGCTTTCGAGGAAACCCAGGCTTTACCGTGCCATAGCACGAATCTGTTATATAACCAATATGGCTGGCAAATGGCACGACATAATCTTCTAGAATGTTTTAATGCACATGTCAGTTGCCATTCACTCAATCTAGCACACCACACACACATTCACAGCACTATGCCGCCACCATAAAAATTAACGCTGTGTATGAGGTTACAACTGGCATACCGTTCACCATATGGAAGTAAGATTGACAAAACTTCGTCTACAGAAGAGTTGGCGAACGGTATGCCAGTTGTAGCCTCATACAGAGCGTTAATTTTTGTGGTGGTTGAATAGTGCTATTGTTTCAGTATGTTTGAGTTATTATTCTGGACTATCAACAAATTAAGAAAATTAGTGAAGATTAGTGAAGAAATCGTAGGTAGTTTTTCAGTCGCTATCTACGGTTTGTAAATTAGTATTAACTCTCTCCTATGAAGTTATTTATATAAAAAAAAATTGAGTTTTGTCAGTGTCATCGGAAAAGTAATAAAAGTTTGAAAATTTGTAGAAAAGGACGAATTTTGATTGCATTTCTATTATTAGTTGCAGCTAACCTAATTTGATTGTTTTTTACTTCGAAACCTGGCAAATTAAGGAGTAGAACAAGATAAAGAAGTCAATCTAAAGTAAAAGTTATCTTGTTCGAAACATTTTGGTACCGAAACCAGGGAATCGAAGTAATTAAGAAGAGGTTAGCTGCTCTCCAAAGGAAGGAAACAGTCATTTTAAGTTCAAAGGTAAACTACTGTCTACAACGATGTCAGCAAGCGAAGGTGAAAGTAAGCGTATATCAAGACCCCCTCCAAGAATGACATACAATGAGTTGGAAATCCAATAGATGCCCCAACTCCAGTGAGAGTAAGACAACCAAAAGTCAATTCAAGCCGAAGAAGCTCATTGTCACGAGCTTCATCAGTATACTCAACAAGGAGTAACCAGTCCATAATCGACCTGGAAAAAGAATATGCCTCAAGAGACAAAGTGTCCAAGACAGAAGAAAAGATTGCTGAATTACAAATTAAAATCATAGAAGAAGAGAAGGTTGAACAATACTCTGAGGACTTTTCAACCCTGAAAGAGATATCTCCAGAAAACCTGAGTGTAGATGAAACTGAGAAGCTAGTCAATGTACAAAAAAACCTACAAGAAAGTAAGAAGACATTGAGGCACCTTCAGCTAAAACTACAAGGCCTTCAATCGTTAAGTTTAGTTCAAGAAAGGAAGCTTAATAATCTTGAAGAGCTTAAAAAGAAAAAAGATGAAGCCATTCGACAATTAATCGCCGAAGACCAGTATTTAGGTTTTGATGATGATGGTGAAGTCGTCGAAACCAATCATTCAAATGAAGTGAACATGAAAACTGAAGTGGAAGAGATACCACAAGTGAAGTGTCTACCAGAATAAAAAATCTTCCAGTTGACCCAATTGTTCTGATGGCTCAAGCGATTTCACAGATGTCTGCTACACCATCCTATTCTCGTAAACATGAGAAATTGCCAAAGTTCAATGGATGTTCAAAAGAGTGGCCACTATTCAAAGCTGAGTTCGATCGATCAACCAAAGAGTACAAAATTGACAATTCAATCAACATTCGAAGATTAAGAGAAGCTTTGAAAGGAGATGCCTTGAAGACAGTTTCATTCCTGCTACCAAACATCGATAATGTGGAAAGCATCATGAAGACCCTAGAAGATAGGTTTGGACAACCAAAGTTTGTGATTGAAGGGTTATTAAAGAAAGTAAGAGCAGCCCCTTCTCCATCAGTAACCAAACCTGAAGCAACAATCAAGTTCGGAATAGCCGTACAAGCATTAGTGGCAAGCATCACGTCTTATAAAAGTAGCCAGTATCTATATTCCATTGAAATCCTGAGTACTCTGGTCAAGAAAATGTCGATAGAAATGGAAACTGAGTGGTACACCTGGCTTCGACAAGACACCTCCAGAGAAGAGAATCTGAAATATTTTTCACAATGGATTTCTATAAAACAGTCTTTAGCATATCTTGTGTCAACTCCCACTACATCTTCTGAAAATGCAAATGACAAGGATAGAAAGAAGAAGCAGACTCGTTTTGGAACAGTATCAACTAACCCCAACCCGGATCGAAAAGAATACTGTGTGTACTGCAAAATTGAAAATCATCATGTCATGAAAATGATCAGTGACTGTCGAAACTTTTCAGCACTACTAATTAAGGAAAAAGACAAGTTTGCAAAGAAGAATCGTATATGCTTCCGCTGCTTAAAGAAAAATCACGCAGTCAAGAATTGCAAATCGAGAATGACTTGTAAAGTTGAAGGATGTAGAGAAAGACATCCCTACATGATAATTCAAGATTCAATGAAGTTCTAGGAAAAGATGAAGCCTTCCTTCAAGATCAATCAAAATTTCAACCTCCTTCAGCCCCACCAGCTGCTCATATGCACTGCCGTCAGGGATCAGCAGCTACAAATACAGACGATGAAGATAAAGGAACGTTATTACGGTATGTCCCTGTTCAACTTAAAGGAAGTGATGGAACCACAATTTCCGTCATTGCTATGTTTGATACGGGAGCTCAAAAGACTCTCATTCTAGAAGAAAATGTGAAGAAACTTAGTATAGATGGTAAATGGCGAGATCTTTCATGGATGGTTCAACGCAAAAGATAACACTGATCCATTAATGAAAACGAGAATAGAGATCTGAGGTGACTTTCCAAATGCAAAGAGTTACATTTTGAAGTGTCATACAGTCCCAGTAATGAACTTGCCTTCTCAGACCTATTCTGCTGCAGAGCTAAAGAAGAAGTATCCGTACTTACGAACAGCACCATTTCCATCACTGACGAATGCAACCCCATCACTAATCATCGGAAATGATAATCTCTCATTGTTTCTGTCACGAGATTACATTGAACCAAGAACCTGTGAAGACCAAGTTAGGATGGACTCTTGCTGGAAATGAAGAAATGTTAACTAGAGGAACACAAGGAAATTTCTCTATCTTCACTTGCAAGAAAATTAGCAACGAAGATCTCTCTGAAGTCATGAGTGACGTCATTGCAGCCGAAGATTGTACAACATTCAAATCTGCGACACCAATGTCAAAAGATGATGTGGAAACTTTGACGATTTTGAAAGAAACAACGATTAAGAAATAAGGGTGTTGGGAAACAGACTTACTGTGGAAAAATGATGTTCTACCTTTATATTTGTCTGAAGAAATGACAAAAAAGAGACTGTTAACCATGAAAAACAAAGCCGAGAAGGATCCAGCTTTTGCTAAGTTATGCACAACCAATTTCCAAGAATATGTCTCAGCTGGATTTCTCCAAAACGTTAAATTCGACCCTAACGAAACAGAAGACCATCGATGGTACCTACCTCATTTCTTTGCCTTTCACCCGAGTAAAAAGCCAAGACTTGTATTTAATGCAGCTGCAAGAAGTAAAGGAAAGTCATTTAATGATTTCGTTTACACTGGACCCGATCTGCTTCAACAATTTGCTGCAGTTCTGATGAGATTCAAAAGACATCGATTTGCTATTTCTGAAGAAATCAAGCAGATGTTCACCAATTTGCACTGAGAAAAGAAGATCGACCAGCCCAGACCCTTTTATATCGTGAAATGGATGGTAATCGAAAACCTGATTCGTATGGAATGTAAGTATTGTTTTTTGGATCAGCATGCTCACCGTTCTCTGCAATCTATTAGTCGAGGAAATGAAGCATTTTGGCTCGCAATTTTTTCGTCCAGCATGGATTTACTTGAAATTTTCACAGAAGGTAGGGAATAGTCCAAGGATCATTTTCTATATCATGTCGCTGTACGCTAAAACCTTGGGGGTGGTTGCCACCCCATTTCGGGGGCGGGAATTTTTTATTACATTTTAACTATGTAAATCGATATAAAAGGTGTTTCTAATAAAAAAATGTTTTTTACATTTTCTTCGTAAAACTAATATTTTTCGAGTTATTCGCGCTTGAAAGTAACAGTTTTTAGATGAAAGAATCGACTTTTTTAGAGGGTTTTTTGAGAATACCTCGAAAAATATGCATTTAATCAAAAAACTGTATATGTGAAAATTGTACCTTTTAGTAATACAAACCAAATTCTTCTTCTGTAATATTTTTAAGACCAATACAAACCGAGATACGGCATGTTAAAAGTAAGCTTTTTTCGTCAAATGCATAATTTGAAATATTCAAAGTAAAATAAGGAAAAAACTGCATTTTTCGAGGAAAACTTAAATAATCTTTTTTCAAGTATACAGTTAGGCTTCTCAAAAAATAATAATAAAAAGTTTCTAGCCTGAAAATTAGGCGACTTATGATCAAAAAAAGGTCGGTACCTGCTTTTCTCTATGAAAAAATCAGTGAAAACAACCCCCTAACTACCCTCCTAATTAAAAATTGGTCTTCACCTTTCTGTAATTCCTTTTATATTTGTATTATCAATACACCCAAGATGTCTGACCTATTTAAAAAGCCTGATTTTAGAAAAAATTGAGTTTAAAGAAAAATTATTTTTTTGGAATTTCCCATTTTTTACCTTTTACTTCAAAATATCTCCGAAAATACTGGAGATACGAAAAAAATGATGGATTACTAAATTGTAGCTTTTTTAATATCTAACATTTTCTTGTGCATAGATTTTCATTACAGTGAACAGTTAGCGAGATATAGCTGTTTAAAACCTCTATTTGCGAGCAAACATCTCCTTATTCGAGACCTTTAAACCCACCCTAATTAAAAACTAAGGGATCTTACGGAATTTAGTTTACACAGTCTTATAACTCTTCAAAAATACTACAAAGTCATTTTTGAATAAACTTTTTATCGCCAAAAATGAACCTCATTTCTTTGCCTTTCACCCGAGTAAAAAGCCAAGACTTGTATTTAATGCAGCTGCAAGAAGTAAAGGAAAGTCATTTAATGATTTCGTTTACACTGGACCCGATCTGCTTCAACGATTTGCTGCAGTTCTGATGAGATTCAAAAGACATCGATTTGCTATTTCTGAAGAAATCAAGCAGATGTTTCATCAAGTTGCACTCAGAAAAGAAGATCGACCAGCCCAGACCCTTTTATATCGTGAAATGGATGGTAATCGAAAACCTGATTCGTATGAAATGTCAGTATTGTTTTTTGGATCAGCATGCTCACCGTTCTCTGCAATCTATTAGTCGAGGAAATGAAGCATTTTGGCTCGCAATTTTTTCGTCCAGCATGGATTTACTTGAAATTTTCACAGAAGGTAGGGAATAGTCCAAGGATCATTTTCTATATCATGCCGCTGTACGCTAAAACCTTGGGGTGGTTGCCACCCCATCTCGGGGGCGGGAATTTTTTATTACATTTTAACTATGTAAATCGATATAAAAGGTGATTCTAAGAAAAAAATGTTTTTTATATTTTCTTCGTAAAACTAATATTTTTTCGAGTTATTCGCGCTTGAAAGTAACAGTTTTTCGATGAAACAATCGACGTTTTTAGAGGGTTTTTTGAGAATACCTCGAAAAATATGCATTTAATCAAAAAACTGTAGATCTGAAAATTGTACCTTTTAGTAATACAAAGCAAATTCTTTTTCTGTAATATTTTTAAGACCAATACAAACCGAGATACGGCATGTTAAAAGTAAGCTTTTTCGTCAAATGCATAATTTGAAATATTCAAAGTAAAATAACGAAAAAACTGCATTTTTCGAGGAAAACTTAAATAATATTTTTTCAAGTATACAGTTAGGCTTTTCAAAAAATAATAATAAAAAGTTTCTAGCCTGAAAATTAGGCGACTTATGGTCGGTACCTGCTTTTCTCTATGAAAAAATCAGTGAAAACAACCCCCCTATCTACCCTCCTAGTTAAAAATTGGTCTTCACCTTTCTGTAATTCCTTTTATATTTGTATTATCAATACACCCAAGATGTTTGACCTATTTAGAAAGCCTAATTTTTAGAAAAATTTGAGTTTAAATAAAAATTACTTTTTTGGAATTTCCCATTTTTTACCTTTTACTTCAAAATATCTCCGAAAATACTGGAGATACGAAAAAAATGATGGATTACTAAATTGTAGCTTTTTTAATATCTAACATTTTCTTGTGCAAAGATTTTCATTACAGTGAACAGTTAGCGAGATATAGCTGTTTAAAACCTCTATTTGCGAGCAAACATCTCCTTATTCGAGACCTTTAAACCCACCCTAATTAAAAACTAAGGGATCTTACGGAATTTAGTTTACAGTCTTATAACTCTTCAAAAATCCTACAAAGTCATTTTTGAATAAACTTTTTATCGCCAAAAATGAAGGAGCTATGTTTATAAAACGAATTCTTTTTCGAAAAATTCGGATAGTCCGCTTATGGATCATTTTCAATGTATGTATAATACCACAGAACCGGTTCGTATACTGGAAGATGACTTAACAACTATTTGTATTTATACATATTTGTAAATTCGTATTTTTGTGTAAATAAATGTTTTTGTAATTCTTTAATTCTACTTTTTTTTCTGTATAGATCTATTAAAATATCTACATATAAAAACTGTAATGCTATTAAGGGTGGTTTTTCAGGGTTTAAATATTATGATATTATATCCTAAAGTATAAAACAATCATTATTTAACCAATCAAAACCAAATTTTACCCATATTAAAGTTTAAAATGTTTTTATATAATTTTTGACAATAAGGGGTAGTTTACACCCCTAAAAATAATCAACGCCCTTAAGCATGATATAGAATATGAAGTACAGGGTGAGATGATTGTGACGTTCCGCCCCTTATAGAATCGATTATTGATGGGAAGATATTATTTAACTATCCAAAATATTATTTAATTATTTTCAGAATTATTTTCTTTCAATGTTTATTCAAATAGAACTTAAACCCATCTCAGAATTTTTAAATGCTTGATGACGTCACATTTAAAACGTGGCAACATTGGTTTCCCCACTTTGACAGCCAATGCTTAGTAGAGGGGTACGAAGGATTCAGCTGTGAACGTGAGCCTTGGATTGCCATTGTTTCTCGAGTGTTCGGTCTGAATCGTAGTGTGCGGGGTCATTAGACTCAATTATTCACCTCTAATTCTCAGTTCCAAATTGATTAAATATTACAATAAAAGTATAGTGAAGTTATCCAGCAGCAGTGGATTTGAAGAATTTTAGAGCATACTATATCCAATGAGTTCTACCCCGGTAAATACACATTTTATTAAGTATTTTATTCAGCCATTTTGGAAGTCCTTGACATTTGCTAACTAAGTTTCACATAGTCTATTTTCATGGTTTTTATGTTTTATTTTCATGGATCAAACTCATCTAGAGATAATTCAATATTCGTTGTTAATTTGTGCTTCCAGTTGGAAAATAGAGCTAATTTAAACTCCATTTTTTATATTCCTTTCAAGTCTACAGAACTCCTATCTTTTGAACGATGATCAAATAAGTATCCATCGCTTAGTCTTACTATATTTCATCCTTGTATAATATATCTATATACCGGTGTATATATTATAATAAAATATTCTTTCACAGTAATTATATTTTGTATTTCAATTGGAAATTACTTGTGTTATTTGACCAAGGTCATCTGATAGCAACCTGATAAAAGGTCAAGCTGTCTAGTCATTCAAGTTTTTGGACTTAATGACCTATTTCTTCTTATTCCCATAGGAATAAAAACACCTCCTCGTATCTCTTGCTTCTTTTTTTTGACATTGGTAGATTGGTAGTAACACCACACTGTGTTTTTTTAGCACCTACCATGAAATCTTAAAGCCACCCTACAACAACACCAAGGCCAGACCACACAGAGAGAAACAATCAATAGGCGACCAGCCTGGATTATTTCCACATTTTTTTTTTGAGTACCTCCAGCTGCTTTCCAACAGTTTTGAGTACCTTCAGCTGCTTTCTACCAGTCTTCCTCTCCTGTACCTCCAGCAGGACAGCTGCTAGCGAGAGTTAGCACCCTTGGGTGCTCATTACATCAACTTCAAGATTAGGAAAGAGTGGTTTGTTTGGGAACATTTACTGTGCTCTTATTAAAGACAGACTGGTTTTGTGATATTTAGTACATTTTTTTTTTATAGTTCAATTGCACACACATTTTTCCTGCTTTATATTTTTTATAGGTTTTTTTTTCTTTACAACATAATATTTAATTGATAGCGTTCCCCAACACTCTGCAATCTATAAAGGTATAAATTTCTGAGCTCAGATATTTTCCCTGATAATAGTAGTCGGTACTCTTATCTTGATTATTTTTAGGCTGTGTTCCACTTTTGTATAATTATTTAAACTCATTCCATTATTTTAGTATATGTTTAATTAAATTTTTAAAAATTAACTTCACATATTAGTCAAAAATTGTAATTATTAACTTTATTTAACTTGAACTTATTAACTTTACTTAACTTTAACTTATTAACTTTATTTAACTTTAACTTTAATTTATTAAATTCATATGAACTTCTGGATTCTAATCCCTCAGATTAGTTTTTGGTTTCACTTGTTATTATTACTATTATAAACCACGAGTTAGGAAAAGGATCTGTGTATCCACTCGTAGGTTTATTTATTCAATAAGGCTTGTGCCTGTCCCACTCACAGTGAGGTATTTATATGTTATATATAGTATCAGGTAGTATTTAATTAAGGTGTACGTATTATAAACGTACAATTATTATTTGGTGAGGGTTCTACTAACCTAGTTGTAAGTTGTACTTCCTGTATTAGAGGTACCCGTAGTCAGTTTTTCTAACCTTATAAAGAGTATTCTTAGATCATAGTTGTATGATGATTTTGTAATTGACTTTCACTAGTATCACTTTTTCCTGTCATGTTAGAGTTACACACTAGTTACTTGTCCTAACTCAGAGATTGTTAAAAAGATCTAGTAGTTACATTCAATAAATATACATTTATTGTGATTTTTTTTTTCTTATTACTCCTTTATTTTTAGTAGTATATTTTATAATTTAATAATCTTTAATAACTTTTCACATACTTGTACTACAAATTTAACATACTCTATAGCAGCGTAGAATACCTGGAAGAGCGTTAACCTAGTTATCCTTCTTCTGGCGCCCAAAAATTCATTCTATTTTCAGTATATTATTATATTTACTCTATCTATTTTCTGAACATTATCTTCATATCTTCTTTTCGAGCCATCATTGTCACTTCCTTTAATCTATTGTCTGGCCAAAAATAGCCGTGCAAATTGGCCGAATCCTTCCTTGAGTGTCAAGTGGCCCTTCTCATACATATTTAGCTAGCCATTCAAGTTATATCTATCTATTAATGATTTCTCATCTCTAGTCCTGTATCAATTCGATATTCTTTGTCTTGGCATCCTTCCATACAAATACTACTACAAAGTTGTATTTTAGTTACTCCAGCTTCTTCAACGGAGAAGCCACACATTTTTGTCCTTTGGCTACATTAAGTAGATCTTCTTCTTTTTACTACTTCTGTTGGAGTTTACCACTCCCTTTTCATTCACTCCAACAGAAAATCATCAGCTAGTTGTTACATCGGCTTTCCAACGTGGTGGCTTTATTTTTGGTCTGAGACAGTATTCATTTAGGTCAATTCTTCTCTTTTATCTGAAATCTCTTTGTTATTTCCGTTTGGTATCCTATACACATATTGTTACTTATTTATTTTATTTTTAATTTCTGATACATATCAGGTATTCTTAAACGCTGTTTTGATTTTTGTTTATATTTTGGGACCTCATTATAGTATATGTTTGTGCAGCTTACATTCTGGGTTAGATTTTGAATTTTTATTGGGAACTTATATTTAATATTGCTATTAATAATATAATTCATATAACAATTTTATTTCTTCAGTCAATAGTGGTATAGTTGGAGGTACAACTAAGTGTTGATTATTATTATTATTATTATAGATATATATTTTTTCTAGAGTGGTGGTAAGTTACATATAAATAAAAAAATTTACTTCCAGTATTTAGGTAGTAGGTTTACTTGAGTATACAATATTTATTGGATTATTTATCCATTTATTTGATCTTATATATTTATTTGATCTTATTTATTAGATTATATACTGCATTATATATATATTTTTTTTTTTTTGCTGGCTATTTTGATTTTGTTGGTGTGTTGCTGATATTTTCTCGGTTTATATTATATATATTTTGCGTGCAAACTTTCATATTTTCATATTTTTCATATTTCTGTTCTTTGGACTATTTGTCAATAACTTTGCTCTCATCATGTGTGCTTTTAAAGCTGAACATCTTCTGGTGGATGAATTGGATTATGAATTAAAGATTCGGGACATAATGCCAGAGGAGTCGACAACTGTCGATAAAAAACGCAATCTTTTGAGAGGTGCTTTGAAACAAGAAGCTGGCAATAGAAGTTTTCTCCAAATTTCAGCTGTATCCCTTCCTTTTGAGGAACAACAAAAAGGAATCACTGAAACATTGGACAGCTTGTCTAAAAAAATCGAAAAGTTTAGGGGAACTGTAAAGGATACAGAGTATGCGCGATTAACATCTCGTCTAGGCCATATTTCTGCCCGTGTACACTTGCTACACTGTCCTTCTGAAGAACAGGAACCGTTCAAGAGGTCTGTTTCTCTTAAAATATTAACACTAGAGGGTGAACTTGATTCTAGAGTTAACCCCATTGCTACCTCTACTCCTAATGCTTCAGTCAATGTACCTAGCTTTACGTACTCCAAACCTGTTCAAGTACACAAATGGGGTATTTCATTTTCAGGTGAAAAACAGCACACTGATGTGATGTCATTTTTAGAAAGGGTTGAATGTCTTCGAATATCTAGAGGTGTTTCTGAAGAGGATTTGTTTGCTGCTTCTGCTGAGTTGTTCACCGGGACCGCTTTTACATGGTTTATGAATAACAGGGGTAATTTTTCTTGTTGGTCTGATCTGATTAAAAAGTTGAAGTCGGATTTTCTTCCGTATTCATTCCAGGATGATTTATTAGATCAAATTAAGAATCATAAGCAGAAACCTGGGGAATCTGTTACTATGTTTATTAATACTATATTAGGTATGTGTAGTCGTTTAGACACTCCTTTGTCAGATTTAGCTAAAATTAAAATCATCCTTAAATGTCTATTGCCCTTTTATCATCAACAATTAGCTCTTATGGACATTCAGAACATTGATGACCTTACTATAAAATGCAAACGTTTGGAGGAAACGTTATCCTGGTCTTCTCAACCTCCATCCACATCTCGATCCTCTTCTAACTCTTCTTCTCAGCCAACTTCCTTTAGGCAACGTTCTTGGCTAAATAAGGGTCATGAACATAATGTTTCGGTTGTTAGTTCTCTTGTCTGCTGGAATTGTGATCAGCCTGGTCACCCATTTTACAATTGTGGGATTCCTCAAAATCGTATTTTCTGCCATGGTTGTGGCCGAGAGAACACCCTTAAAAGAAACTGTTCTAAGTGTTCGGGAAACGACACGTCGGAGGTCCGTCCCCTGAACGTTTCTCCGTCCAACATCCAATCAGGGAATCAAACCCCATCGTCAAACGAAACTGCTGGACCAAGCACATCCAGCAACCCAAACCCATCTTCACGAAAAGGGAAAGGGGTGTCGTTCAAGAAAGCAGCACACACCACAAAACAAAATTAAACCAGAAATTTATTTCTATAGATAATACGTTAGATTCGCTTGATTCAAATGATCACAGATGGTCATTTACAAACGCTTCTTTGATTGGTAGTGTTCAACGTAACAATAATAATTGTGATAGTAATGTGGTTCCATTATCTATATTAGATTCTAGTTTTGTTAATGATGATGATACGTCTGGGTTAGTTCCATATAACGGTTGTAGACAACCAAATACTTTAGATCTAGATATTAATTCGTTATTAGTTAGGAAACAAAATGATAATAGGCCATATCTTCCTATTCAAATTTTAGGACAATCGTGTTTAGCTTTGTTAGATAGTGGCTCTAATATTTCATTGATAGGGGCACATTCGTTAAATTTATTGAAAAATTCTAGTATTCCCATTATGCCCATTTCATCTTTGCAAGTATCTACTGCAGATGGTACAGTTCAGTCCATTACGGGCAAACTCCAAATTAAAATCACAGTGGCAGATTTATGTAGGGAAATTACATTTTATGTTATTCCTTCCGTGCAGAATTCTATAATTTTAGGTATGGACTTTTTCAATGCTTTCAATAGTACCTTAAGTTGTTCTGATTTTTCTTTTTCCATATCTGAATTTAATTTATCTACCCTTAGTGCTATTCACGATTTTGCTAGTTTATCAAGCTCTGAACAAAGGCAATTAGAGAGTATGATCTCTAAATTTACTACTCTTTCTTCAAAAGACAAACTAGGTCGTACGTCGTTAATCTCTCACACTATCGAAGTGGGAAATCCCACTCCTTTCAGATTATATCAGTACCCCATACCTCAAGCCTGGCAGGCAGATTTAGAAAAGGAAGTAGATTCGATGCTTGCTTTAAATATCATAGAACCTTCAACATCGTCCTACTGTTCTCCGCTCTGGTTAACGAAGAAGAAGGATGGATCCTTCGGGATCTGCTTTGACGGTCGAAAACTAAACAGTATCACAACTAACAGGGATGCTTATCCTATCCCCAGAATAGATGTGATTTTGAGCAAACTTCAGAATGCCAAATACATCTCTTCTATTGATTTGTCTAAGGCCTTCCTACAGATCCCACTGAGTGAAGAGAGCAAGAAGTATACTGCTTTTGCTGTCAGTGGTAAAGGATTATTCCAGTTTGTCACCATGCCTTTCGGTCTTGTTTCTGCTCCTCAGACAATGTGTCGTCTGATGGATTTAGTCATTGGTCCACCGTTAGAGCCCTATGTTTTCTATTATTTAGACGATATTTTGGTTGTCACTCCTGATTTTTCCCTTCATATGGAAATTTTAGATAAGTTATTTTTACGTCTTAAGGAAGCTAATCTAACGGTCAATCTGGATAAATGTCAGTTTTGTCGCCCTAGTCTTAAGTTCTTGGGTTATGTTGTGGATAACCAGGGGCTGAGGACTGATCCTGAGAAAATAGTTGCTATCAAAAATTTTCCTATACCAAAGACCACCACCCAAGTCCGTAGGATATTGGGAATGTGTGGCTATTATCGGCGATTTGTACCGTCCTACTCTACTTTGTTGTCACCTCTTACTGATCTTTTGAAGAACAGGAAAAAGGGACAGACCATTACTTGGACTCCTGAGGCTGACGAAGCTTTTAGGCGCGTTAAAGATGCTTTAACGAGCGCTCCGGTTATGATGTCACCTAATTTTGATGAGCATTTTTATCTAATGACAGATTGCTCTAATACAGCTTCTGGAGGCGTATTATTTCAGTTGAAAGATGGCTCCGAACACCCCATAGCGTACACTAGTAAGAAGTTGAACAAGGCCCAGAAAAACTATTCAACTACGGAGAAAGAACTCTTAGCTATCATCCATGGGTTAGAAGCTTTTCGTTATTATCTGGAAGGTCGTAATTTCACTATAATTACTGATCATAGTTCCTTAGTATGGCTTCATAGTATGAAAAACCCTTCACAGAGGCTTTCTCGATGGATATGCAAACTGGCTGCCTATTCATATAAGATTGTCCATAGAAAGGCAAACGGGGTAGTGGTCGCAGATGCTCTTTCACGTGTCCATGATATTAATGTCCTAGATCTGTCCTCTTTAAGTCCTGATATGTGGTATCAGAATATGATTGATAGGGTCACTCAAGACCCACAAAAATATCCTGATTTTAAGGTAGAGAATAATATTCTGTACAAACACATCTTAAGTCCGATAGAGTCCTTATCCAATATGTCGGAGTGGAAAATAGTTGTACCTACGCCAAATAGGGAAAATATTCTGCATATATTTCATGATGAAGTTACGGCGGGTCATTTTGGTTTTTATAAGACTTATCACCGTATTGCCGAATTATATTATTGGCCTGGTATGCGGAAGTCTATAAAAAGGTACATTTCTAAATGCATGGTTTGTGCTACTTGTAAACCAAGTAACCTACCACAGGCTGGACTTATGGGTTCCTTCAGGAACATAAATTTTCCTTGGCAGATGATCTCAATGGATCTCATTGGACCTTATCCTCGGAGTTACAAGGGTAATACCTATTGCCTGGTAGTTGTGGATTATTTCACTAAATTTCCTTTAGTTTGTCCCCTTCGCCAGGCCACAACTCCAGCAATTTTAAAATATTTGGAGGAACAAGTCTTTTTGGTGTATGGTGTTCCTCAAATTGTGTCATGTGACAACGGTCCTCAGTTTGTATCGAAGGCCTTTAAAGATCTTCTAGCTAAATATAAGGTTCAAAAGACCTTTTATAATGCTGCCTACCATCCACAAGCAAATCATACTGAGAGAGTAAATCGCAGTATTGTCACAGCTCTAAGGTCCTATACTTACCCTGATCACAGAGCTTGGGATCAATATATTCATTCCATAGCTCAAGCCATAAGGACTTCTGTCCATGAAGTTACCCAGTGCTCTCCAGCATATTTGAATTTTGGTAGGAATGTGGCTTTATCAGGTGATTATTTTGGTGTAATTTCAGACAATTCCGAAAATCTTCCTCAAATATCTGAGAAACTTCATCGCTTAGATGATCTCCAGACGTTACCTCATATTTTCGCAGACATTAGGAAGAAGTTAAAAACTTCTTACCTAAGGAACCAGCAGCACTATAATTTGAGGAAACGAGATCTGCGATTCTTTGTTGGTGATCGAGTCTTAAAGCGCAATTTTGTCAAATCCAATAAGGGTGATGCCATTTCTGCAAAGTTTTGCCAGAAATATGTCCCATGTACTGTCTCAAGGGTAATATCTCCTTTGATTTATGAATTAAAGGACAATTCGACTAATAAGCGAATTGGTCAATTTCATGTAAAGGATTTACTGCCTGACAACACCATGGACGATGTGGATTCTTCAATTTCATCGGAAGAAGATTAGCTTAACAGGGTTGTTTAAGCTAATATCTTCCTGTGTTTGCCTTTAATTAGTTTTATTATGGTATAGTATTTTAGTTTAAATTGTTAATCACCAGATAATGCCTGACCATAGCAATTTTATCCTTCGGCATGGCTTGATGATTTCTCACGTATTAGTTATTAGGTACCGAATTCTTGTGTAATACCGCTTGTATGAGTTTATTATTATTTTTTTGTATTATAGATTGCATTTGAGTCATTATCGACAAATATTCTCAAATACTAATCCAGCCAGTAGTATTACCAAGTTAATAACCTCCACTTGTACTCTTAGGTTTGTACTCAACCTCTCAGAATAAAAGGGCTGTTGATTATTATATATTAAGATATTTGGATGTGTGGGCTCATACAAGTATTCTTGCTTAATATAGATGGAGCTATGTTACACTACCATATCTTAGATTATGTGTTATATCTTGGATATTTGATTACATACCTATTATTTTTTTTTTATTGTTTTTATATCATGTCATTGGATTTGCCATATTGGAAAGAAGTTGTGGTTGTTAATTTGTTATTGGGTTACTTTATTGATATTTGTCACAGGTACCTTAAATACTTTATATTAATTCGGATTCTTACTTCCTCCACAGGATGATTCTGGAATGAATTTGGAATTTTGATTTATAAATGAATTCTTGAGTCCTTCATATTTCTTCTTATGAACTAGTCTGTTAATGCTCAAAGTTGGTGAATACGTGGGTTCGAAGTTCAGCAACTGATCACTGCTATCCGATTTCGTAATCCATGTCTTTCTTGTCAGAGTAGGCAGATGTTTATCCATGATAATATTTCTGGTTGGGAAATGGTGTACAACACTTCCTAACCATTCTTGTGCAATTGTTCCAAATATTCCAGGCACATTTTCACACGATAATAGGGAAGTCTAGTTTGCTTATTTTATGTCTCTTAGTTCATAGTATATAGATGCTTGACTTTCCATAGACGTAGAGTCGTAATGTTAGTGATTAACCCACTGGGACAAATTATTGATTTTCTTTTTAGTAGATTCCCTCTTCTTTCCTTAGGCATTAATTGTTGCTTAGATTCAGGAATATCTCCTGGATAATCCTATGTATGTTCACATGAATATACAGTCTTATGAAAGATTGGGAGCTCGTTCCCGTCATATTTTGTATTTACCATGGAGTCATAGAACTTATAAGTTCATCCTTTATTTTTACTATTTAGTTTCGATAGGCTCATATTACCGGATGAGGGTAGATCTAGAGCTAATTTAGTTAGTTATTTAGTATTAGTGAGAATTGGTCCATAAATCTTCCTGATCGTTCTTCTTTGGATATGCTCCTATAAATCTGGTGTCCATTGCTAGTCCGATTTTGGATTAAGTGTCCGATTCTTCACTTATTTTGTTTATTTGGTTGTATAGGTTCGTATTACCGGATGTGGGTGTACGTAGACCTAATTTATTTATATGATTTAGTATGGATGTGAATTGGTCCATAAATCTTCCTGGTCGTTCTTCATTGGATATGCTTTTGTGAATCTGTTGTCCATTGATAGTCTGACTTTGGATTGAGTGTCTGATTCCACATTTATTTTGGTTAATGTGTTTGCATTCCTTTGGTATGTTCACTATTTATATTAGTTGGTATTGGTGAAAATTATTCTATAAATATTCCTAGTTGTTCTTCTCTGGATATGCTATTACGAATCTGGTGTCCATTGCTAGTCCAATTTAGGATTGAGTGTTTGATTCTTCACTTATTATAGTTATTGATTTTATTGGTGACTTTAGTATATGTACTTGCGTTATGGTATGAATTGGCTCTCACCTTTGCCTGGTTGTTCGTCCTTGGATATACTCCTTATAAATCTGATGTCCATGGATAGTTCAACTTTGGATTTACTGCCAATTCGACACTTATTTGGCATTATAAATTATGTCTCATCTTTAGCACTTTTACTAGGACTTCGGGTCATATTTTGCAATTTCCGTTATTTGCTGCAGTGACCATCCTACTTTCCCTTGATTATTAGTGGTGATTATTTGTAATCTTGCGAATCAACGGGGAATGATACACTAAGCACTACTACTCTAGTTTAATATTTTGAAAAAAAAAAAAAAAAATTTTTTTTAAATAAAATTTTTTTTTCTGGTGGTTGAAAGGGAATGTGACGTTCCGCCCCTTATAGAATCGATTATTGATGGGAAGATATTATTTAACTATCCAAAATATTATTTAATTATTTTCAGAATTATTTTCTTTCAATGTTTATTCAAATAGAACTTAAACCCATCTCAGAATTTTTAAATGCTTGATGACGTCACATTTAAAACGTGGCAACATTGGTTTCCCCACTTTGACAGCCAATGCTTAGTAGAGGGGTACGAAGGATTCAGCTGTGAACGTGAGCCTTGGATTGCCATTGTTTCTCGAGTGTTCGGTCTGAATCGTAGTGTGCGGGGTCATTAGACTCAATTATTCACCTCTAATTCTCAGTTCCAAATTGATTAAATATTACAATAAAAGTATAGTGAAGTTATCCAGCAGCAGTGGATTTGAAGAATTTTAGAGCATACTATATCCAATGAGTTCTACCCCGGTAAATACACATTTTATTAAGTATTTTATTCAGCCATTTTGGAAGTCCTTGACATTTGCTAACTAAGTTTCACATAGTCTATTTTCATGGTTTTTATGTTTTATTTTCATGGATCAAACTCATCTAGAGATAATTCAATATTCGTTGTTAATTTGTGCTTCCAGTTGGAAAATAGAGCTAATTTAAACTCCATTTTTTATATTCCTTTCAAGTCTACAGAACTCCTATCTTTTGAACGATGATCAAATAAGTATCCATCGCTTAGTCTTACTATATTTCATCCTTGTATAATATATCTATATACCGGTGTATATATTATAATAAAATATTCTTTCACAGTAATTATATTTTGTATTTCAATTGGAAATTACTTGTGTTATTTGACCAAGGTCATCTGATAGCAACCTGATAAAAGGTCAAGCTGTCTAGTCATTCAAGTTTTTGGACTTAATGACCTATTTCTTCTTATTCCCATAGGAATAAAAACACCTCCTCGTATCTCTTGCTTCTTTTTTTTGACATTGGTAGATTGGTAGTAACACCACACTGTGTTTTTTTAGCACCTACCATGAAATCTTAAAGCCACCCTACAACAACACCAAGGCCAGACCACACAGAGAGAAACAATCAATAGGCGACCAGCCTGGATTATTTCCACATTTTTTTTTTGAGTACCTCCAGCTGCTTTCCAACAGTTTTGAGTACCTTCAGCTGCTTTCTACCAGTCTTCCTCTCCTGTACCTCCAGCAGGACAGCTGCTAGCGAGAGTTAGCACCCTTGGGTGCTCATTACATCAACTTCAAGATTAGGAAAGAGTGGTTTGTTTGGGAACATTTACTGTGCTCTTATTAAAGACAGACTGGTTTTGTGATATTTAGTACATTTTTTTTTTATAGTTCAATTGCACACACATTTTTCCTGCTTTATATTTTTTATAGGTTTTTTTTTCTTTACAACATAATATTTAATTGATAGCGTTCCCCAACACTCTGCAATCTATAAAGGTATAAATTTCTGAGCTCAGATATTTTCCCTGATAATAGTAGTCGGTACTCTTATCTTGATTATTTTTAGGCTGTGTTCCACTTTTGTATAATTATTTAAACTCATTCCATTATTTTAGTATATGTTTAATTAAATTTTTAAAAATTAACTTCACATATTAGTCAAAAATTGTAATTATTAACTTTATTTAACTTGAACTTATTAACTTTACTTAACTTTAACTTATTAACTTTATTTAACTTTAACTTTAATTTATTAAATTCATATGAACTTCTGGATTCTAATCCCTCAGATTAGTTTTTGGTTTCACTTGTTATTATTACTATTATAAACCACGAGTTAGGAAAAGGATCTGTGTATCCACTCGTAGGTTTATTTATTCAATAAGGCTTGTGCCTGTCCCACTCACAGTGAGGTATTTATATGTTATATATAGTATCAGGTAGTATTTAATTAAGGTGTACGTATTATAAACGTACAATTATTATTTGGTGAGGGTTCTACTAACCTAGTTGTAAGTTGTACTTCCTGTATTAGAGGTACCCGTAGTCAGTTTTTCTAACCTTATAAAGAGTATTCTTAGATCATAGTTGTATGATGATTTTGTAATTGACTTTCACTAGTATCACTTTTTCCTGTCATGTTAGAGTTACACACTAGTTACTTGTCCTAACTCAGAGATTGTTAAAAAGATCTAGTAGTTACATTCAATAAATATACATTTATTGTGATTTTTTTTTTCTTATTACTCCTTTATTTTTAGTAGTATATTTTATAATTTAATAATCTTTAATAACTTTTCACATACTTGTACTACAAATTTAACATACTCTATAGCAGCGTAGAATACCTGGAAGAGCGTTAACCTAGTTATCCTTCTTCTGGCGCCCAAAAATTCATTCTATTTTCAGTATATTATTATATTTACTCTATCTATTTTCTGAACATTATCTTCATATCTTCTTTTCGAGCCATCATTGTCACTTCCTTTAATCTATTGTCTGGCCAAAAATAGCCGTGCAAATTGGCCGAATCCTTCCTTGAGTGTCAAGTGGCCCTTCTCATACATATTTAGCTAGCCATTCAAGTTATATCTATCTATTAATGATTTCTCATCTCTAGTCCTGTATCAATTCGATATTCTTTGTCTTGGCATCCTTCCATACAAATACTACTACAAAGTTGTATTTTAGTTACTCCAGCTTCTTCAACGGAGAAGCCACACATTTTTGTCCTTTGGCTACATTAAGTAGATCTTCTTCTTTTTACTACTTCTGTTGGAGTTTACCACTCCCTTTTCATTCACTCCAACAGAAAATCATCAGCTAGTTGTTACATGATCCTAATCCCAAATTTTTTTGTAAATCGATGCAAGCCGAAATTATTACTTTAGGATAAGTAAATTTTTTATATATAGCTCCAACAAGGGTGGTTTTAAAGGTTGAAATATTATGATAGTATATCTTAAAGCATAAAACAATCATTATGTAACTAACAAGAACCAAATGTTGACAATATTAAAGTTTAAAATGTTATTTTATAATTTTTTAAATTAGGGGGATTTTTCACCCTTAAAAAACCAAAAGCGTACAACGGCTCAATATAGAAAATGAACTAGAGGGTGAAATGAGCCTAATTCCAAATTTTTGTACAAATCGATGCTGGACGAAAAAATTGCGAGGTTTTGCCATTTTTTCAGCTTCATTTCCTCGACTATATGCGAAGGACCTAAATGCAAAGGAACATATGGACCAATATCCAGTTGCAGTAATTCCATCATCAAAGATACATATATGGACGATTTCTTAAGTGGAGCTAAAACGGAAGAACAGACGATACAAATGCAGAAAGAAGTTACAATGATTCATGGAAATGGAGGTTTTCCCATCGTCAAATGGGGAAGTAATTCGGTGAAAGTTACAAATGCAATTCCATCAGAGCTACGGGCGGAAGGAACGATCAAAATTTTATCAAAGTCAGATTTAGGAATTGAAAAAACACTTGGAATTTTTTGGGATCAAGTAAAGGACTGTTTCAGATTTGAGCTGGATACGAAAAGGATACCCAAGTATGTTAAAAAAGGACATAAGATAATGTGATATGGAATGGTATTTCTTGGAAAGGAGATACCGAACTTGTGGAGGTGATTGGGTGAATGACAGCTGGCATATACATTAAAACATTTTAGATCATGTTTTGCCATTCGTACTAATGCACGTTAAAAAACGTCGTTATGGCGTTAGGATAGTGAATACTTACCTTGATGAAATTCAATTTAAAAATTATAATTGGCCACTATATACCCCATATAACCTTTAGGTCTGATCGAGCATTTATATGAAACTTTAAAACATCGCATTCGGTAAATTAATCCTAAACCTGTGAAACAGGAATAAACCGGAAAATATTGACAGAAGTTCAACCACGATTTTCTGAGTCCTGCCCTTTGCAATACTGGAAGGGTAGAGAACGTACCTACAATTTGTGGAAAAATCCACGAGTTTCCTGTGACATTTTCCTGTGAAAATTATGGAAATTAGATTTTTCATGGAAAAAATAAAGGGGAGTTGCGATGAATTTTTGATTCCTGCCATATCCATAGAATGACAGGATAATATCGATTTTATGAAGAAAATTTTTTGGACAGGAGAGTTGCAAAAGTGCTAAAGGAGTATATATACATATACAAATATGTAATGAAAATAATGAAATTTTCATGATTTTCTGAGTCCTGCCAACTAAATAAATAAACATATTTATTTTAAAATAATCAAACAAAATGTTGGCATGGCGTCTCTTAATGTTTAAGTGTACTTGTCCTCGGAAAATTCTGCGGAAAATTTTCATCATGATTCCGTGATTTTCTGAGTCATATAAACAATTTTAATATAAAATAATTACTTTAAATAGACATTCAAAATGGCAGGATGATTAGATAGACCTTTTATACTATAAATGGTTAAAAAATGTGTAAGAAATTTCGTGGAAATTTCCACGATTTTCTGAGCCATGCCATTTTGTACAGGTCTCAAGAATGTTAATATAAATATAATAATATTTGCAAAGAGTCAGGATGGTCGTATAGTTATTTCGTATATAAAAATAAATTTAAAGTCTCTAAAATTATTTGCAGTGTATTGTACAAACATATTCATATCGCCACGATTTTCTGAGTCATGCAATTTTGCACATGACTCAAGAATGTTAATATAAATCTATTTACAAAAATACAGGAAGGTCGTATAGTTACTTCGTATGTAAAAATGAATTTTAAATCTCTAAAATTATTGCAGTGAGTTATACAAACATATATTCATATCACCGCGATTTTATGAGTCATGCCATTTTGCACATGTCTCAAGAATGTTAATATAAATCACCAAACATATTCATATCACCACAATTTGCATGTCATGCTATTTCGAGTATGCTTAAAAACAATAATCTAAAACCGTTTACAACGTGGCAGGATAACCGCAAATATATTTAATATAATAAATATTATTTTTTATAGCATTAAAACTAACTATCGTACGGTATTAGATATTATTTTCCTGAGTAATGCCTCGAATTTCTTACACACCTTTCAAATCTAATATTAAACTGCAATGTCTTAATTTTAAGTGATACAGTAAAACCTCCATTAACCGAAATAATTGGGGGGGGAGGCCGTTTCGGATAACAAGAATTTCGGTTAAAAATAACATTGTTTTTTGTATTCTTCTTGTATCAAATTAGATAGTATTCTTGGTCAAAGTTGGTATTAAAAAATACTATGAGGTGATTTCGTAATGTGTTGTATATTTAATTCCTTTCTTTAGTTGTATAAAAGCAAAGTTGACAAATATTAACATCGAATTGTTTCCATTTTGCTATAAAAATTTACTTTTTATTGACAAAATTATTGACTCCGCCAGCAGTTTCGGTTAAACGATGTTTCGGTTAAAAAGGTTTCGGTTAACGGAGGTTTTACTGTATGTCATATCTATGTAAGGGTACACGACAATTAGACCGAAATCATTAGACCGAAAGCAGTAGACCGAACTCATTAGACCGAAAAGCACTTTACCGAAACCTCACTAGACCGAACAGCATTAGACCGAAATGGTAAATAAATTTAAAAAGTTTGCAGTAAAGTATGCTAAGATTTTGTATATCTGTCTTTTTGTTTATTGTATTTTTTTTTGTATTATTTTATATATAGACTGTAAATTGTTACTCTGTACAATCTGATATGAAATAATTTTCATCCGTTAAACAAATTAGTGACGGTAAGAATAAATTAAGGGTAGAGTGACGTTAACACAATTTTAACTGTTTATAATAACCATCCAAATAACATTTAGTTGTAATTACATTAGTCTTATCTCTTTTACTGCGACAAGTAAAAAGAACTGCTTTTCGGTCTTCTGCTGTTCGGTCTAGTGAGGTTTCGGTAAAGTGCTTTTCGGTCTAATGAGTTCGGTCTCTTTACAGTAAACCCTATGTAAGTAAATGCAATAAAGGAAATTAGGAAAAAAAATAATAATTTTTACAATTTATATATTTTAGTTGGTATATCGAATTTAAATATGAATTCAAAGAAAAAATGTGAAAGAAATTAACTAATTAATACAAAATTAAATAAATTAATCAATTTAAAATTCAACACAAAATATAAAAAATGTTTTCTTCTTTCTCATAATCCTTAGTGCCCTTCGGGCATCGGATTATAAAACATATAATAAATAAAAAAAATACAAATTAGTCATTTTCTTCAGAGATTTCTTCAATTTGCTGCGTCAGACGTAGTATCTGCTTCAGTACAGGTACTTAAATACAACTATCACCATGTTTCTAAGCTTCAAATATAAATTTTGATAGTACATAATATTAATATCTAACAAACTTATAAGAACATGTAATTCCTTTCCGTGTCCGGAATATTAACAACTTAAAATTCTATACTTCCAATGGTTGGCCACATAGATGGCCCTGTCATTTCTAAAATTAGGTCTTTCTCTGTGCAGATCTCTCTCATCTCTGTGCATGATAGTAGCATAGTAAATGGTTACTATTCTGAACCGCACCACAGTCGCAGGTATCGTCCTCCTGGTATCCCCATTTTTTCAGGCATCCCCATTACTATTAGCACAACGTGAAACCCCGGTTCTTAGTCTGATTAGCGCTTTCCATGTCGGATACCTCTGAGGGGGAAAAATGTGTTGTGGAAGCTGACGTTTACCACAGGTGTACTCAGCGCATCTCTGGCGCTTAGGGGGTGGATCTTAATGTTTCCAGAAAGCTTTTCCGAGAACTTAGCATACATGGCTGTAAGGTGGTCATTCAAAGGGTGTCTTCGGTTCGTCTCCTGCTTCTTTCGTTCTACTTCTGACGTGATCTGTCTCCTGATAGATGGTGAAGTAATCCCAACTATGGGATAAACCTCTTCGATAGGTGTCGGTTTCAGGCTTCCCGATATTATACAGACCGTCTCATTTAGAGCCATGTCGAGGTCCTTTGCGTGAGCAGAGTTTGCCCACAGTGGTGCTCCAAATCTTCGCTGCCGAAAAACATAATGCTAAGGCAGAAGTGCGGAAAGTGTGTGGTTGTGCTGCTCATTTTGTATTAGTTAATTTGCGGATGATACTATTTCGGGCACTTACTTTTTTCTTGGCATCTTGATAGTGGTATCGATAAGACAGAGTTTTATCCAGACATACGCCGAGGTATTTTAGAGTATCTTTGTGTTTCAGCATATGACCACGCCATTCCACCTACAGCGTCCTTCGGGCATGGTTGTTTCTAAGGTGGAAAGCAAACACCTGGGTTTTTGTGGGATTGGGTTTCAGATGGTTTTCATCGTAGTACAGAGCTAAGTCTCCCAGGTCATCTATCAGTTTCACTTCTGACTTCATTGAAGGTTCTTCCCTGTGCTGCGACTGCTGTATCATTAGCGTAAATAAATTGCCTTGTTTGTTGGAGTATGAGTTGGTCGTTGGTGTATATGCTGTATAGAATCGGCGCGAGGACACTTCCCTATGGGAGCCCATTAGACTGGAGCATTACTTCAAACCAATAATTCAAGGTGTATGAATCATTTTGAAGCAGCCCTCCATAACGTGTAAATTCTGACTGTATTTGTACGGAGTCGTATGCATTGCTCCATACATTTTAGAGGTTTTAGATTATCGTTTTTTAGGCAAACTTGAAATGGCATGAGTCAGAAAATCGTGGTGATATGAATATGTTTCTATAATATACTGCACTAATTTTAGAGACTCAAAGATTTATTTTTATATACGAAATAACTATACAACCATCCTGCCTCTTTGTAAATAGACTTATAGTCGGAGAGATAGAAGCGGATTTTGCTCGTGATAAGTAATATGAAAAAACTGTACGGGTATATGTTGAATTAGTTGTGTACATGACTTTCCCCAACGGGTGGAAACCACAGTGGGGACGAGGGTAGTTATAAGTGGTCAAAGTCGCGATTTTTATTATTTTTTTGTGACGCTTATGATCGAGATAGATAGCGCACCAAAATTTAAGAATACGTAGGTCAGGACGTAATTAAGTAAAATCTCCAGGGGCGGAACGCTGTGTGGCCTAAAAAGGGGTGGGGGCAGGGGTGAATATAAAAATTATAAGGGGTTTTTTTGTGACGTTCGTGATTGAGATAGTGCACCAAAATTTGGGAATAAGTAGACCATGACATAACTAAGTAAGATCCCCAGACGCAGAAACCGGAGTGGGGGATGAGGGTAGTTATAAGGGGTCAAAATCGCGGTTTTTATTATTTTTTTTGTGATGCTCATCATCGAGATAGTGCACCAAAATTTGGAAATAAGTAGGCCATGATGTAACTAAGTAAAATCTCCAGGGGCGGAACGCCACGTGGCCGACAAAGGGGTGGGGGCAGGGGTGAATATAAAAATTATAAGAGGTTTTTTGTGACGTTCTTGATTGAGATATTGCACCACAATTTGGGAATAAGTAGACCATGACATAACCAAGTAAAATCCTCAGAGGCTGAAACCAGAGTGGGGGACGAGGGTAGTTATAAAGGGTCTAGGTCGCGGTTTTTGTTACTTTTTTTATGACGCTTATGATCAAGATAGTGTACCAAAATTTGAGAATAAGTAGGTCATGACGTAACTAAGTAAAATCTCCAGGGGCGGAACGCTGCGTGGCCGACAAAGGGGTGGGGGCAGGGGTAAATATAGAAATTATAAGAGAGTTTTTGTGACGTTCGTGATCGAGATAGTGAACTAAAATTTGGGAGTAAGTAAATCATGACGCCACTCAACAAAATCTCCAGGGGGAAAGCCAGAGTTGGGGACGAGGGTAGTTTTAAGGAGTCAAAGTCGCAGCTTTTTTTGTGACGTACCACATTATTTGTCCCGCACGCAGCGTTCCGCCCCTAGAGATTTTACTTAGTTATGTCATGATCTACTTATTCCCAAATTTTGGTGCACTATCTCAATCACGGACGTCACAAAAAAACCCTTATATTTTTATATTTATCCGTGTCCACCACCCTTTGTACCCCAAGCGGCGTTCCGACCCTGGAGATTTTACTTAGTTACGTCATGTCCTACTTATTTCCAAATTTTGGTGCACTATCTCGATCATGGGCGTCACAAAAAAAATAAAAACCGCGACTTTGACCCCTTATTACTACCCTCGTCCCCCACTCTGGTTTCCGCCTCTGGGGATTTTACTTAGTTATGTCATGGTCTACTTATTCCCAAATTTTGGTGCACTATCTCGATCATGAGCGTCACAAAAAAAATAATGAAAACCGAGACTTTGACCCCTTTTAACTACCCTCGTCCCCACTCTGGTTTCCGCCCGTTGGGGGGAAAGTCATGTACACAACTAATTCAACATATCCCCGTATAGTTTTTCCATATTACTTATCACGAGCAAAATCCGCTCCCAGCTCTTAGACTACTATATTAACTTTCTTGAGACATATTATACAAAATGGCATGACTGAACATGGTGGAATTTTTCACGAATTTTTTTACAAATCTAGGACTCCTGCCGTCTAACTAGAACCTTCTAACTGTCCTGCCGAGTACGGAAAAAGTATTGATTGCATTTGAATAATATAACTTTTTAAAGGCAGGACTTAAAAAATCACGGAACCAAGGTGAAAATTTTCCTCAGAATTCTCCGAGGGACAAGTACACTTAAATATTAGAAGACGTGCTGCCAACATTTCCTTTGATCATTTTAAAATAAGTAAATATGTTTAACTGGCAGGACTCAGAAAATCATGAAAATTTCATTATTTTCATTACATGTTTGTATATATATACTCCATAAGCTCTTTTGCAAACCTCCTGCCCAAAAAATTTTCTTCATAAAATCGATAGTACCCTGTAATTCTATAGATATGGCAGGACTCAAAAATTTATCCCATTTTTTTTTTCGTGGAAAATCTAATTTTCAGAGGAAAATCTAACAGGAAACCCGTGGATTTTTCCATAAATTGTAAGTATTTTTTCTAACCTTCCAGTATTCCAAAGGGCAGGACTCAGAAAATCGTGGCTGAACTTCTGTATAATATCTCACAGTCTAGAAGGTCTAAGGATTGCGGCACAAAAAATTTCACTTTACATGATAATTTCAAAATATCATGCAATATTTTTTCCGTGAGTGTATAAGGAAAAAAATAAAGAATAGCATAAACTCAGGAATGGTATCAGGTATGGTTGTTCACATCTATTTATTAAGAGAAATCGTTAAAAAGAACAAGATATACGTTTTAGTCTAACCTCGATTTGTAATAACAGTCAAAAGGATTTATTTTATTTGTATGAGCATATTTACCTGCATTTTGATACTGTCCAAGAGTTGCATAATGCTCCGATGAGTTATCTGTTGGATCCCAATTTACTGTAGTTATTTGTTCGGATGGAATATCTGGTAAACTTCTTCTAGAATTTGTTAAATTCCTGAAAAAAAACAAAGAATAATTAGAAGTGATCTGTTTAAGGTATCTTAAATGAGGACTTCTATAATTTATATGTGCATATTATACAGAGTGGGCCAACGAAAACAGTTCACCTCGATATTTGGCAGTACTTATAAGATTTTACGGAAATGCAGAAACAGGCCGATTTTTGATATAAGGGGGACATATTTTTACGATACAACCATCTGTCATTTGTCAATTTAGACATACTAAATGTAGGCAACAAACCTACCTTTGTATCTGCAAATAGGAAGGAGGTTATCGATATAACGATGGCGACTGCATTTGCAAGCAGCATCGTTAGGAACTGGCATGTGTCTGATGAGGTGAGTTTCTCAGACCACAGACACATAAACTTTGAAATAACGGGCGATGAGCACGAAACAGAGACTTATCGAAACCCCAGAAAAACTGATTGGGAAGCGTATCAAGAAGACCTGACATATAGTTTTCGTGGGGCTATAAAGAGGATAAGGAACACAATAGAGCTAGATATGGCTACTGAACAATTTCAGGATATAGTCATAGAAGCATATAAGGATAACTGTCCCGTAACAGCGAGGTGCTTCAACAGGAAAGTGCCCTGGTGGAACAATGAACTTGCTAAAAGAAGGAGGGGTGCGAGAAAAGAATTCAATTCTGCAAAGAGATCAGGCGAGTGGAGCGAATATCGCAAAGCTCTGACTGAATATAACAAGGCTCTAAGGAAAGCCAAAAGAGAATCATGGAGGAAACAGACTGCAGAAGTGGCTAGACTCCAAGAGGTTCTCTCGAAAGAACCTAAGAGCAATATCGCCACGCTGCAGATGGAGTCAGGCGATCACACACAGACCAGTGAAGAGACGCTGAGGGAACTCTTCAATGTTCGCTTCCCTGGGTCAGTAACCAGAATGATACCAGAAGTTCTACAGCAAGAAGGACCAGTTACCATGAAATATGGAAATAGGGGAAGCTGGAGAGCTGCAAAAGAGATGGTGACACCAGACAAAATAAAATGGGCGGCAAGTTATTTTAAACCATATAAATCACCGGGAACGGACGTTATTTATCCTGTACTTTTGCAAAAAGGTACAGAAGCAATGTACAAGCAAATGTGTACAATACTTCGCGCAAGTATTGCTCTGGGGTATGTACCAGTTGCTTGGAGGTCGACAAGGGTAGCATTCATACCTAAGCCTGGTAAGGGTGGACGTATGACTGCAAAGTCCCTTAGACCAATAAGTCTGATGTCCTTTGTACTAAAGACATTGGAAAAACTGGTAGATAGACATATTAGGGATGCAATATTGGTTGAAAGACCAATAGAACAAGACCAATATGCATATAGGCCAGGTCTATCAACAGAAACAGCACTGCACCATCTAGTACGGAGGGTGGAGTATGTTCTGGAAAACAAAGAGGTGATGTTGGGAGCCTTTCTCGACATAGAGGGAGCCTTCAACAACACCTCATTCGATGCTATCACAAAGGCCATCCGGCTGAAAGGAGTGGATGAAATAAGCTGCAGGTGGATAGAATGCATGCTCAAAAGTCGCGTGGTATATTCGACACTGATGGGCGAGACCATGTCAGCACGGGTTGCCAGAGGATGCCCACATGGAGGTGTATTATCTCCGTTAGTGTGGAATCTGGTTATGGACGGACTGATTGGAACGCTCAACAGGAAAAAATATATCAGGGATAGCATACAACAGGCCCTGAACGTAGTATCAAAATGGACAAGTGAGGTAGGTTTGTCCGTAAGCCCTCACAAATCCAAAATAGTAGCCTTCACCAGAAGGACAAAATTAGAGGGAATAGGACCTGTGAATCTCATGGGGATTTCTCTAAAGGTGGAGAGGGAGGTAAAATATCTCGGAGTCATAATAGACTCAAGGCTTACCTGGAATCAACACCTGGAACGAATAACCAAAATAGCGATGGCCAATTTAATGATGACTTACGCACACATGGCAGAACACGGGGACCTAAACCGGACATGATGTATTGGATATACAACATGATGGTAAAGCCCACAATAACGTATGCAGCATTGGTCTGGTGGCCAAAGGTGAAGCAGAGAAATGCTATAGAGAAGTTAGGCAAGATACAAAGGCTTGTCTGTCTCAGCATAACAGAAGCAATGAGCGGCACACCAACTGCAACAATGGAAGTCTTACTAGACCTTCCTCTCTTACACATCACAGTGAAAAGCGAGGCAAGGATGGGATTACAAAGACTGCAGGGAAATCAAAGCAAAATTGCAGTAGGCAAAGGACACTGCAGCATTAAAGATATATGCGGGGATCCGATATGGAAGATGATAACAGACCATTCTATCCCCAAATATAAAATGGAAATACCTTTCCAGGTGGAAATACACTCCAGAGAGGTATGGGAAGATCCTGGCAGACATCTGAAGTATGAGGGCCACACCTGGTATACAGATGGGTCCAAGACAGAAGATGGTTCGGGATCAGGAGTATATAGTGAGGATAGGAACTATAACGGTTCCATCCCACTAGGAGAATATGTACACATACCTCTGTATTTCAGGCGGAGGTATATGCAATCCTGCACTGTGCACGGATAAACAGATTGAGGACTTATACTAATAAGAGAATCAATATCTGTTCAGACAGCCAAGCGGCCTTGAGGGCTTTAAAGAACCCAAGGATAACCTCAAGGCTTGCATGGGAATTCCGCGAAGAACTTGACACCCTGGCGGAACATAATGAGGTACAACTCATTTGGGTGCCTGGACATCAAGGGATCGCTGGTAATGAAAAAGCTGACGAACTTGCTAGACGAGGATCAGCAACAAGATACTTCGGTCCAGAACCGGCACTGAGAGTGCCCAAAAGCACAATCAGAGACCGATTAAGAGACGATACGAAGACAGCACAAAGAATACTGGAAAGAAATTCCCACGCAAAAGCATGCGAAGAGATTTATACCTCAGACATGCGCAAAAAGAAATGAAGAACTGTTCAAAATGAACAGGAATCAGCTCAAAATCACTACAGGTTTCTTAACTGGACACTTTCCAGTAAAAGGACACCTATACACGATAGGGCTATATAACGGAGATCTCAGCTGCAGACTATGCAATAGAGAGGCCGAGACAGTCAGACATTTATTGTCCGATTGCGAGGCGCTGGACCGTAAGGGGCAAGCAATATATGGAGACTGCAAACCAAGTCCGACAGTGTATGGCACTAACCCAATGGACCTTTACAGACTAGTGAAGGGCACTGCTACATTGGATTGGGTGTCATGAAAACAAATGGAAGAAAGCACAATAAGCTGAAAAGCTGCAGTTGCACCGGGGTGCATGCACGGACGGCTTCCAGGAAAAAAAAAGGAAATGACGAAACAGGTCAATTTTTGATCTAAGGGGGACACATTTTTACGGTGCATACATTTGTCATTTGTCAACCCCCTAGCTTCCACTTCCCCCACCCCTTATTTTTAAATAGGGAATAGGGGTCGTGTCTAGCTCATTTAAAAGGTTATTCAATTCTCTATTCAGTAATATAAACATTAACATGATTATTTATACAGGGTGTACAAGAAAAAAATATTTTAATTAAATAACTTGACACAAAAAGAAGAATGTATGTAATTTATTTAATGCAAAATACATTCTACTGCTGTCAAAAAACAGGAAAAAATGTTTTTTGGTAAATAAACATTGCTTTTCGCTTAATTCCAATGTTCAAGATGCCACTCATCTGCCTCTTGGTAGGTTGAATATTGAATTTAAGCGAAAAACAATATTTATTTGTCAAATAAACATTTTGCTCTGTTTTCTGTCAGTAGTAGAATGTATATTGAGTTAAATAAATTGCATGCATTCTTCTTTTTGTATCAATTAATTTAATTCAAAATAATTTTTCTTGGACACCCTGTATAAATAATTATGTCAATGTTAATATTACTGAATATAGAATTGAATATCTTTCAAATGAGGTAGCACACGACCCTTATTCCCTATTTAAAAATTAGGGATGGGGGAAATGGAAGCGAGGGGGTTGAAAAATGACAGATGTTTGTATCGTAAAAATGTGTCCCCCTTAGATCAAAAATCGACCTGTTTCTTCATTTCCTTAAAATCTAATAAATACTGCCAAATATCGAGGTGGACTGTTTTCTTTGGCCCACTCTGCATAATACAACACTTAGGTACACTTGATACCTACAACCCACCCCCAAAAATAATTACAACTTTTAGTACTAGTTTAGTAACAGGTTATCAGAAAAACTACTACTACTACTACTACTACTACTAGAAAGACTACTTAAAAACGGATATATTAAATCGATCTTTGCCGCAGAATTATGAGCTATTTATGTGCTTTCGAAGTGATGAGTTTTCGATTTTTGTGCTCATTCCCTTAACCCCTAAACAACCCTTTAATTGATTCAACTTAAGAGAAAAAGTTGAGAAAAATTAAAATATATCGTATCGCGGATATAATTCGTATGGCGGATACAAATACTAAGAATAAACTCTTAAAATACGCACATTTCGATTATTGAGCTACAACCCCGTCGCAAGAAAAGCTCCCCATCCTCCCGGCTTAAGAGATAATTGTGTTTAAAATGAATAAAATTAATTATTTTGGGACTACACATCGTTTACTAATTTATGACCTTGCAAAATACGCGCATTTCGATTATTGAATTGCAATTTATTTTTACGAAAAAAATAAAAGTTATACATACAGTTGATACCAAACCCTTTTTCAGTGCGTAATTAATTTTGACGTCATATAAAATTTTAAGAATGTCGCGAGTCACTGCATGACAGTTTAGTTAAATCTAACAGTTGTCAGAATAATCATATTTATGTAAATATCAGTATTTATATAAATATTTGCCACAATATTCATATTTAAAATAAAATAATAAATATTTTAAGGAAAAAATAAACAAATGTAAAATTCAATTTCATTATACAATGTCCGTACATACCAATGACATAAAAAAATATTTATACTGGGATTTTCCCATTGATTTTAAAATATTTATATTTAAGTAAGTTTTACATATATTTCCAAATTTCTAACCTAGAATTACAAATTGTCATTGTATCCGTTAATATTGTGAAAATACTGTCACGATAGATTAGTTTTGCTTCAAATTATCTTTATTCGCATCATGGATTGCTTATATATTTAGAGTATTGTAATAATTGTCAAACAATTATTATAAATCTATAATAATAATTATAAGTCGCTTTAATATGGAAATATCCTTCAACGAATAAATAATTTTCGAAGTTCTATGTTCTTATAATAATCACGGACGTACGTTATTGTCTGTCAGTTCGAGCTTAATGCGTTAGAGCGAATTCGATAAACTATGACGCAGTGAAAAAAGGGTTTGGGATCAACTGTACATTTTATCTAATTAATGTAATTAATTCTTTAATAGCCCAAAGTACACAATAATTTGTTTATATCGTGTAAATCGTAAATTAAAAAAATAAATTAATTGCATTAATAATTCTTTAGATTGCGCCGATATATTTTTTCTCACCATTTTTCTCTTGAGTTGAATCAATTAAAGGGTTGTTTGGGGGTTAAGGGGATAAGCTCAAAAATCAAAACTATATCACTTCGAAAACTCATAAATAGCTCGTAATTCTGCCGCAAATATCGATTCACTATCTTTATTTTTAAGTAGTGAGGGGGCTGAGTCAACGTTGACTCAGTCTCCCCACAAAAAATATAAATTACTGCCCAGTGTAACGAGCTCAAAATTTTTAATCTAAGGGATAAGAAAGCCCATAAATAGATCGTAATTTGGCGCTATTTGTTCCTTAGCTCAACAGGGGTAATAGAGAGAGAAATTTATCTAACTGACTGGTTAGTAAGAAAGATTTGCTTGCTTTTCTGAGCATAGCTTCCGAAACCAGGGCTCCAATACGTGAATTACCACTTTCATTCCCTTTTTAGACGTCTATTTTTGACATGTACCTGTTCTTTCTTACAGTACCTTCAGAAAGGGCGGAGGTAAATTCGTCATCAACAAGTAAAACCATATAATCCGACAGGTATTTTCCTCACCAAATTTAAGGGTTCGTATTAATCTGATAGGTATTTTCCTCACCGCCTCACTGAGGTATACAGGGTGTTTCATTACTAATTGTCCATATAGTAACTAATGAAACCTTAGCACAACATACGAAGATTTAACCGAAAACACTTAAATAAAATGTGGTCCCTTACTGAGTTACTGGGTGTTGTATCTAAAAATTTTAAAACTATTTTTGCTCACCATTTTAAAACTATTCGACGTATCTTTTTCATACTTGGCAGAAAGTGCGACTACTATACACCCTACTAAATTATGATAATCAAACGTTTCTAGCTACTACCAGAGGCGTACGACAGGGGATAGTGAATGGTTGACCCTTCTCAAATTCTACGCCACTGGAAGAATTATTATTTTAGTGCCATTTTTAGATTTTCCAATACTTTCTACGTAAATAATATATTTTTCATTGGTAACGATAAAGTCATTAGTTTTCGAGATATTTGAAGTTAAATATAAAACGGCACAGTTATTTTGATTAATTTATGATATGATTCATGTGATTAAAATTTAAAAATTATTTGTACCCAGTACTTTAAAACTATTTGGTGTATCCTTATCATACTTGGCAGAAAGTGTAGATATTGTACACCCTACTAAATTAAGATAAATAAACGTTTCTAGCTACTACCAGAGGCGTATGACAGGGGATAGTGGCTGGTTGACCCTTCCCAAATTCTACGCCACTGACGAAATTGCTATTTTAGTGTAATTTTTTGATTTTCCAATAGTTTTTATGTAAATAATATACTCGTCATTCGTAACAATAAAATGATTAGTTTTCGAGATAATTGAAATTAAAAATGAAGCGACACAAAACATTAACCAAAACAACCGTGTCGTTTTATTTTTAAATTCAAAGATCTCGGAAACTAATGACTTTATCGTTACGAATGAAGGGTATATTATTTTTATAGAAAGTATTGTAGAATCCAAAAATTGGACTAAAATTGCAATTCCGCCAGTGGCGTAGAATATGTAAAGGGTCAACCATTCACTTTCCCCCGTCGCACGCCTCTGGTACTAGCCAGAAACGTTTGTTTAACATAATTTAGTAGTCTGTACAGTACCTATACTTCCTGCCAAGTATGAAAAGGATACGTCGAAGAGTTTTAAAATTCTGAGCAAAAATAATTTTTAAATTTTTAGATAAAACACCCTGTAACTCAGTAAGGAACCACATTTTATTTAAGTGTTTTAGGTTAAATCTTCGTATTTTGTGCAAAGGTTTCTCCAGTTACTATATGGACAATTATTAATGAAACACCCTGTATAATAAAATAAAAATATAGATGTAAGTAATTTAAGAATGTTTATTATGAAAGCATCCGAAATCCGAATACAAGACATTAATTTCTGTACATTATAATAATAGTTTATAATATAGATAATATGTAAAACGTATAAATTATTATTTAATATTTACTACTTATAATAAGAGACAAACTTTACAAATTCCATTCTAGTCATTTGATTAGATTGATACCGTATTATTAAATTTTCTACATTTTTCAATTTCAGTTTTACTTGTTTATCTTTGATAGGTTTTGCAATATGCAAATTTTAAATTTTAACATACTTATCTACTTGATATTCTTTAACTTGTTCTAAGGAAATATAATATGGATGGATGCGTATTATAAAACGAGAAATTGAAATGCGAATGAAAAGATTCGCAAGCATTCGTAGTAGGAATAACAGAAGAACTTGCCTCTGCCCGCAAATATGGGGAGAATATGGCATTTTCGTCTTCGTCAGTATAAGTTTCAACTATTTCGGGATTTTTTCCAAAATCGTCCATTCTCGAGAAAATGAATTTATTCCAACCTTTACGTGCTCACTGTATAATGTACATTAACAAAACAAAACCAAGGCCTAACTTGGGTTATAGTTTTTGGTTATTTTTGTGATCAAGGTCAACAAAGAGGGAGTGTTATTACTACAAGGATCTACAGACCAAGCTAGTCTCGCAAATTCCACGGCTTCGAGCCACGCTTCACGCACACGCAACCGTATTTGCGTCCTTGTGTCGAGTTGTGTGGTCGAGTGGAGTTATAATTTACCAAATTTAAATATAATCGTTTCTACTGATTCATAATATACTATAATATAATATATTAAAGTTTTTCTTCTTCTTAACGTGCCCTATCAAGTTCCCTTGACGTTGGCGATTAACATGGCGAAACTGTCTCTGTCTCGAGCTATTCTAAATAGGTGTTCTGCTTTCTTTATTCCTGTCCACTCCCGGATATTCTTCAACCAAGAGGCCTGCTTTCTACCAATTCCTCTGCGTCCTTCGATTTTACCCATCATAATAAGTTGAAGAATATTATACCGGTCTCCCCTTACTACGTGTCCAAAATAGACCATCTTTCTATATTTGATATTATCAAGCAGCTCGCGGGTAGCATTTGCTCTCTTAAGGACTGCCACATTTGTCAGCATAGCCGTCCATGGTATTTTCAGTATACGTCTGTGCAGCCTCATTTCAAAGGCCTCCAAACGGTTAATGGTGGATATTTTTAATGTCCATGCTTCGACACCATACAAGAGGACTGACCAAATGTAGCATTTAATCATGCGCTTTCGAAGTTGAAGTTGCAAGGTATCATTACAGAAAAATGACCTCATTTTTAAAAATGTCGTGCGGGCTATCTCGATTCTACATTTTATCTCTTTATCTGGATCTAGTTGTTCAGTAATATGGCAACCAAGATATTTAAAACTGGGTACTCTTTGAATTACATGACCATCAACATATAACCGTGAATCTTGATGGGCCAAACGGCTAAATACCATGTATTTTGTTTTTGAACAGTTTATATTTAGGCCAAACTCTCTTCCAATGTGTCAATGGCATTTAGAAGGTGTTGTAATCCATTTATATCATCACTTAAAATAACTATATCGTCTGCATATCTGATTTATCAGAATCAGAATCTGATTTATCTGTATTTATCAGAATTCCATTAACTTTCACACCCCATTCCAAATTATGCAGCGCTTCCTTAAATATTCTATCTGAATATAAATTGAATAACAGTGGGGACAGTATTATACAACCCTGTCTGACACCTCTTTGTATTTTGCATATTTCTGTTGATTTTCCATTTATGCAAGCTGTCGCTGTTAAAGTTTTTATTATTGCTAATATTATTAAAGTTTTTAATATTGCTAATAATATTAAAGTTTTTAACACTGTATTTTAATATAATTTTTTTTTTATTAATAATAATATTACCTAAGTATTGCACCTAGTTTAAAAGAAAGTACAAGATAAATACCGCGGTTTTTATCATATGAAAATGCAAAGCAAAATATACAATTTGCAGAGTAAATGCTTGCTTTTTTAATAAAATAATACAAATTGTATGTAGGTAGGTAGAGTAGCTAAGCGTTGAGTAGTTATTAGATCAATCAAGTTGATAAAAAATAAGCCGTTTTTCGACATAAGGGAAAAGACTAGGTTTGACAGTAAGCCTGGATCTAGGCTTAAGGTAGCATTTTATACCTATGTTTCCTTGACGGACTACTTTTACTGGGCTTTGACCCACATATTTTTGTATAATACTATCTTGGTGGCTAGCATGTACATTGCACGTAAGCACTGATGACTGGTAAACCAGTCGAAAGCTAGTTATGTGAATTTGATGTGGCCCTTTTGAGGGTTTTTTAAATATACCTTTTATACAGGATTTACTGTTTTTTGTATCACATGGTATACAGCCAACTACAGGAAAACTTTTTCCTTGTGGATATTTATATACTATAAAAATTTCAGAAAAAAATATTAAAATGGAACTGAGTTGTAGTGAGTTAAACGCAAAAAAACGTGATTTTTTTTTTTAATTTTAGGGTAAAATTGGGATTTTGACAATGTTCCCCCACGCAAAATTCAAAACAACCCTAATTTTTGTTTTCAGCACCATCAAAAATATAAAGTATGACCAAAATTAGCCATTCACCACACCGTGGTCAGTATCTCGACAAAAAAGCTTTTTTTGGAGTGTGCCGCTCGTCTATAAAATCACATAACATTTTTCCTATTGCATATTTTGAATTAAATTTTTTTGGAAAACTTTTAATTGAATCATATTTTATTGCTGTGTTGGTTAAAATTATAAATTAAAAAGTTTGTCACTCAACTTTTTTAAGTAAACATGAAACTAACGAAATCTGATGACAAAATGTTTAAAAATTAACAACTTCTCTTTTAATGTGTTTAATCGTTTTGGACAAATCTCATTGTTATCTAAATGCTTCAAAGATGACACAGTAAAATTTTCAAAAGGAAATGTTGACAGCGACCAAAAATACAGCGAGGTAAAATTGAAAAATCATCAAAATTTTTTTTTCGCATTTTTGCATAAAATTTGATTTTTGAACATGTTCCACTAATTCTAGAAAAAAATATACTCCATATTCGGATTCAGTGACCTCGAAAACATAAGGAATGACCAAAATTTGTCATTCAACTTAAAGTTGATTTTTGTGGTCCGTATAACGTAATTGTAGGGGTTGCTGGCGCTCGCCAGCCGTGCCCACGATTCAGTCAGTCGACTACCCCCGCTATTTTTTACTTTAGTCGGAACGCAAAATACTCTTTGTTTTTAACACTCCTGTTTAAACAATTTTTAACATTTTTTATTGCTAAAAACTTTGTTAAAAACATTAACTTTTCTTATATAAGACTGGTTAATTTCAGCTCTTAGTGTTGTTAATTAACGTAACAGTGATTTTTTCAAAAAAGGGGACCATCTCAGACCCCAAGGGCCGTAGGACCTAACATTTTTTTTAGAAGTTGTGTATTTTAACCAGCTTTCCGTATTTTTTATTGCCATTTAATTTGATCTAATTTCTACGAAATTATTGTAATTGTTATACTGCTATTTATTAACAAATAATTTTGTGTACGAACATGTAATTTTTTTTTAACTTTTTTTTCATTTAGCCAAATTAACTGCATTTTTGAGTTTTTCAAAAAATTTTATAAACCAATTCAATTTTGCAAAAAATATTTAACAGATCTGGACCATTTTTTGCACACCATTCACACACCATAATGCCCTCAAGTTTAGGTATATTTAAACATATTTTAATAAACAATAACATTGTTATTAACAATACTCAAAACAGCGGTTTTGTCGTCCGTTTTGTAATAACTTTTTTATTTATTAACCGATTTTCATTTAGCTTATCGCATTCGATGTATCTTTTTTTTTCTGAAAAAGTTACCTGTGGACGACAAATCTCTAAATAAACAAGTTTTTAAGTTATGAGCACAAAACTAAGTTTGACGTTTTGATTGTTTATTTAAAAACTGTTCCACTAAAAAATTGATGAATCCCAAGATGGTAGTATTTTTGTAATATCTCGTACTACACATTTCAACTGTCACACCTCGTCTTTTCCGTTATGTCAAGTAAAAACATAACTTGATTGGCCTATATAGCAAAAGTAGCTACGCCATCTGAGACACGAAAAGGATGAAATTAGTTTTATTTTCTTTTCTCATGGAGCATGATGGAGAGTTTTTTAAAATAGGTAACAAAGCATGTTGTTTTGTTACCTATATGTTGCAAATATGTTTTTTTTTGCAAATTACAAAATATGTTGTTTTCAATACAAGTTGTTATTATTTACTGAGCATTTACAATTTTGACTAACGCTCGAATTCATAATAGAGTTAAAGTTGGTACCTTTAACAATGCAATTAATTTGTTACAGTTAAAGAAAACTTTAGGTAATACATCAGTTTTGGTGGAGATTTCTCCTCCCAAAAAGCCCTCGCTTACCAAATTTCGTGTTGTTATCCCATGCCTTTCAGAAAATATTCAAGAATAAATAAAATAAAAGTTTAATTTTAACACCCTGTATTTCGGATATTATCAACGTTTGTACTAAGGTAAGTTAGCTTAAATCGACCTATTTTAAACTCAGAAATCTACGGTTAAGCTATGGCCCATTCTTTACCAAACACCCTGTATAAAATATGCTATTAGTTACCTGGATGTTTTTTTACATGTGCCGTCAAGTTCGAAGATTTCGAAAAGTTTATGTTACACTTAGTACAACGATTCATTTTCTACTTACAACAAAAAGAACACTTTGAAAATAAAACAAGAGTTTAAATTATAAACACAAAACTAAATAAATAATTTCTCACAGCGGTCAAAAACCACACTTAAAAGTTTTAAAAATTCACAAGACAGAATATCAGTATACGCAAATTTTCAAACAGAACCCAACACCTGACACAGTGTCTCAAGTACGATTGCGCGAAGCCGTGGAATTTACGAGACCTCGATCTGTAGATCCAAGTGTTATTACTTGTTTACAAAAACAAAGATGTTCAACAATGCACACTTTTTTATTTACCGTATGGATCATTTACATTTACAATACCGTATTAAAAGACAACACATATGACAAATAAAATAATAGGCAATAAAAAATAAATCGTAAGGGTGGCTCAGTATGTTCATTTAAAGATTAAATTAATAGATACTATAAAAAATAAGATATAAGAACTTTCGATGGTAAAATGATTGCGAATAGTAATACATAAAATTTTAGGTAATCCAAGGTATTACCAAGTAATGAATAAATAGAGGAAGATGTATGCAGTAGAGTTAGGGCGGGATTGATAAAATGTAAGGAAAATTCTATAAAACTATAATATCATCCTGCTGCTTACTAAAACAACCAATGCTTGTCTCAAGCTACTTTCCAACCTCATGGAAGGTAGCCAGCACAGTTGGAAAACCCACACCAGCACAGAATCCTATCGACCAATATCTCTATTAATTACTCTAGGTCAGCGGTTCTCAATCTTTTTGAGTCATGTACCACCAAATTCTTTTTATTATTTTTGGTACCACCTAACTGAAATACCTATCTAGCTAGGTGGTCTAATTAACTATAATAGTAGTGCTGATTTTGGATGTTTTTGCGTTTTGTGTACCACCTCAAATAATGATATGTACCACCAGTGGTACATGTACCACAGATTGAGAACCACTGCTCTAGGTACACCTCAGAGAATACGAGAGGATACTCAAAGGGAAACTCGTAGATACCCTAGATACAAACCACGTCACCCCAAGGTTTAAATATGGATTCAGAGCTGAACATTCTACACAAAATGCATTGAAGCAGCCGGTTTCATTCCCAATATATCAATGAGTGTCATAGATACGCAGTAGGCATCCTCCTAGACGTCCAAAAAGCCTTCGACCAGGTCTGGGCCTCAGGCCTAATCGAAAAACTTCAGCTTGCTGGACTGCCAACCACTTTCATAAAAATCATCTAATCTCCAGCCAACTTTCTAGTCCTATCGCCGTGGGGGGTACAACGGCATCCTTTATTCAGATGGACTTACCCAAGTTTTTTGTATGTATTTTGACATAAAGATTGTTACAAACAAAGAACTTGAGGAATTACATAGCAGCGATTTCTCACAAAACAAAACATTTTTTTTGTATTTTCTGGGTCATTCTAAGCAAAAAATGTTCTTACAAGTTTTTTCGTAGGATTCATAGTTTTCGAGATAAACGCGGTGAAACTTTGAAAAATTAGAAAAATTGCAATTGTTAATCCCGAATAACTTTTGATTAAAAAATAAAATAGCAATTCTGCTTACCGCATTTGAAAGTTCAAGTCAAATTACATCGGTTTTGATTATTTGCATTGCTAAAAATTTATTAAAAATTTATTTTTATTGTTAAACAAAGCCATAAACACATAGTGTTTTCCGTGCCCAATACATGCGTTTTAATGCATTCTACGTAGAAAGTGACTCGCATGCACTTGTACCTACTCTACCTACTGATTTGATTTTAAATGAGAGATCATTGAAAACATCACTTAAGCACTATGTGTTTATAGCTGTGTTTAACAATAAAAAAAATAAATTTTTAGCAATGCAAATAATCAAAACCGATATAATTTGACTTGAACTTTCAAATTCGGTAAGCAAAATTACTATTTTATTTTTTAATCAAAAGTTATAGGCCTGGTTCCCGCGTACCAAAAAAAAAGTTGATTAATAGCAAGCTAGAAATTTGTTAATAGCTGAACGGTGTCTAGTCGGACAAACTTTGATGTACGGGAACACTGGAACAGGGGAAGTTTTAATTGTGGAACAGTTTAAAAATTTGTAACGTCAGATAACGAAAACGTCCCATGTATTTTGTCGGACAGAACATCCAATTGACTTGTTACCCTTTCATTAAACTCTCATGTCATGCAAAAATCAGACTGCTATTACTAACCAACATGATTCCTGCCATTTGACATGTTCTTCGTGTTACACTCATTAAAATGCCCAGTTGGTGATAAAAACCAGTCTGATTTTTTACATAAGAGTTTAATGAAATGGTAACAAATCAATTGGAAGTTCTGTCCGACAAAATACATGGAACGTTTTCGTACTCTGAGTTCCAAATTTTTAACTTGTTCCACAATTAAAACTTCCCCTGTTCCAGTGTTCCCATACATCAAAGTTTGTCCGACTAGACACCGTTAAGCTATTAATAAATTTTCAGCTTGCTCTTAATCAACTTTTTTTGGTATGCGGGATCCAGGTATATTATTCGGGATCAAAAATTGCAATTTTTCGATTTTTTGAAAGTTCAACCGCGTTTATCTCGAAAACTATGCATCCTACGGAAAAACTTATAAGAACATTTTTTGCTTAGAATGACCCAAAAAATACCAAAAAATGTTTTATTTTGCGAAAAATCGCTGTTATGTAATTCCTCAAGTTCTTTGTTAATAACAATCTTATCGACATCCGGATCAACTGTTACCCAAAAAATTCGTGTTCTACGAGTCAAAATACATAAAAAACTTGGGTAAGTCCATCTGAATAAAGGAGGCCGTTGTACCCCCCTGGCGACAGGACTATTCTTCATTATGTCGGAAACTACCTTCCTGATGAGTATTACATCTTAGAAGAAATTCCCCTAAAATATCACAAATAATATAAGCTGCAAGCCAAAAATGTTGATCAACAGCCGTTTTGTTGATTGTTCGACGATTCTTTCACCTAACATCCTTCTTTTTACCTACTAAGTAAGGTGCATGTAAAAAAGAGGTCCAGGAAGAAGAAGGCTATCCTGCCGTCACAATCATAGAAAATTGTCTAACTTGACCATTACCGGACTTTTTGTGTTTTTGTTTTAGTGTCCAACACCCGTAACGGATAGGCACCATAAGAAGAAGAAGAATATGGAAAAAATATGTTTGTTTATTTTTTAACACATTTTTGAACCCAAATGTACATAAAAAAAAATTATTGTTCTATGGAACAATTTCATGATTCCTAGTGCGTTATTCCAAATATGCTTTCTGCCATGATTTAGATTATGTGCCATGTTTATTGTTCAAATATCAAACTCATTGAAATAATCCTTTAAAATATTCACGGTGCGTGGATGGGCATTGTCGAGCATAAAGATACTGGCGCATACATAGTCCATTGAAATGTTACATTTAGTGTGCATTTCTTAGAGGAGTCAATTTTATTTTTTTAATGTGTAGGGGGGTTCAGTAGAAGCTTAAGTTCAAGTTTTTGGGGTTGAGGCACTTGTCCCCCGGCCGCCATCTTGGAAAAAGAGGTGCAAAAGGCTTTCGAGCTGTATCTCGTAAACTAGCTACCCTACAGAAAATTTAATGTCACATAAAATGAAGCAAATTAAATTTTCTACAATTTTAAATCTATTACTTTTTATCGACCAACAAAAAAGTTATAAACAAAAATAAGAGAAAATTTTGTAAGAAAGTTCTTTTTGGAGGTTATAACTTTTTTTACGTTCATTTCACAATAAAATAACATCATATCGATTTTGTAGAGGATTTTTCAATAAACAATTTTCACTATAAAGTTGTTAAATTTTATTTATTATCTAGGTTTTACAGCGCTCCAAACTTGACCAGATTCTCGAATTCTCGTAGAAAAATAATGCTGTTCTATTTATATATTAGACGAGCGGCATTAACCGTTATGCCAACCACGAAAATCAAATTTAAGGTGAATGATAAATTTTGGTATATTTTTATGTTTTAGAGGTCGCTGAATCCGAATATGAAGTTTATTTTTATCTAGAGTTGGTGGAACATGTTAAAAAAATAAATTTTATATAAAAATGCCAAAAATCAATTTTGATGATTTTTCAAATTTACCTCGCTGTATCTTTGGTCGCTGTAAATATTTCCTTTTAAAAATTTTACTGTGTCATCTTTTAAGTATGTAGATAACAATGAAATTTTTCCAAAATGTTTAAACACATTGAAAAAGGAGTTATTCATTTATTAACATTTTGTCATCATATTTCGTTAGTTTCATGTTTACTTAAAAAAGTTGAGAGACAAACTTTTAGTTTATAATTTTAACCAACACAACAATAAAATGTAGTTCATGAACAAGTTTTTTGGAAAATTTTAAGTCAAAATATATAATAGGAAAACGGTTATGTTACTTCATATACAAGCGGCACACCCCAAAAAACGCTTATATCTCGAGATCCTGACCACGGTGTGGTGAATGGCTAATTTTTGTCATACTTTATGATTTTGATATCAAAAATCGTTTTTTTTTGCTCTGCTTAAGAATTTTGCGGTTGCGTCATTCTTCTTCTGAAGCAGCGAACTTGTCCTCAAACAACTTCTTGGGCCTTTTCTATATATGCTTAGAGTTATAAGTTTTATAGTGGGAAGAAAGGTCAAAAACAGATTAATAATAGCATAGGAATGTTAAAATCATAATAAATGGTATGAATAAAAAATATGTATAGATAGAAAAGTAAGCCTAACTTTTGTTTTTATTGTATCCCTATGAGCATTCGAGAATCTGGTCAAGTTTGGAGCGCTGTAAAACCTATATAAATAAATAGAATTACAACAAATTTATAGTGGAAATTGTTCGCTGAAAAACCCTCTACAAAATTGCTATAATGTTATTTTATTTTAAAATGAACTGAAAAAAAGTTATAACATCCAAAAGAAAACTTGTTAAAAAAAATTTACATATTTTTGGTTATATCTTTTTTGTTGGTCACTTGACGATAAAAAGTAATAGAAACAAAATTGTGGAAAATTTAATTTGCTACATTTTATGTTTCATTAGATTTTCCGTAGGGTTGGTAGTTTACCAGATATAGCGCGAAACCCGTTTGCACCCCATTTCCAAGATGGCGACCGGGGGACAAGGATGGCGACCCCAAAAACTTGAACTTAAGCTTCTACTGATCCCCTCTACACATTAAAGAAATAAAATTGACTCCTCTAAGAAATGCAAGGTACGGCCTAAAAAATGTAACATTTTAATGGACTAACAGTATTTTGACCAATATTGAATGACGAAACGAATGACAATGAATCACTTCCAAGTAATGAAGCTTAAAATGGACAAAACCTCGCAATTTTTACAGAATGGATAGTCTAAGCATTCGTTTTAAGCAAAAAACGTTCTATACATTTTTTTGACAAAATTAATAGTTTTCGAAAAGTAAGGTAAAGTTTTCATCCTAATAGCAACATTAAAAATATTGAAAAATATTAAAAATATTACTAAAATATTTTCAAATGAAAAGTTTTTGGTCCATTTCCCTGGTAACACATCCATGTCTTCTAAAATTTGCAAGCCAGATGGATCCTGAAGCGAAGAAGACACGAGGGAATTCAAAAACTTACAATTCACGACCCCGTCTGTTCAGCTGGTAAATTCCAACAGAAAATTGACCTAGTTACTCAAAGGAGTAAAGACCAATATAAAAATAAAATAAAAGTTCCATTTTTATTCAGTTGCAATGCGAAGGCAAAACAATCTTATTTTTCACTTAGAATACGGAGCGCAATCCAGCACTCTGAATCGACGATTTTCGACTCTTATTGGAGTCATCATCGGAGAGGCGTAGGCCTGCTGCTCTCTACTCGAAGTGACCAAACCATGAAAGTTTATCCCCGCATTGCAACTGACGTGTATGGAGTAGGTGACTAGCGTCATCTGGCAACTGAAAGGTAAGGTAAAGTTTTCATCCCAACAGCAACATTAATAATATTGAAAAATATTAAAAATATTACTAAAAGATTTTCAAATAAAAACTTTTTGGATAATTTCTCTGGTAACACCTCCATGGCTTCTAAAATTTGCAAGCCAGATGGATGCTAAAGCGAAGAAGACAAGAGGGAATTCAAAAAAATGAATTCCCTTTTTGAATTTCCTCTTGTCTTCTTCGCTTTAGCATCCATCTGGCTTGCAAATTTAAGAAGCCATGGAGGTGTTACCAGGGAAATGGACCAAAAAGTTTTCATTTGAAAATATTTTAGTAATATTTTTAATATTTTTCAATACTATTAATGTTGCTACTAGGATGAAAACTTTACCTGACCTTTCAGTTGCCAGATGACGCTAGTCACCTACTCCATACACGTCAGTTGCAATGCGGGGATAAACTTTCATGGTTTGGTCACTTCGAGTACAGAGCAGCAGGCCTACGCCTCTCCGATGATGACTCCAATAAGAGTCGAAAATCGTCGATTCAGAGTGCTGGCCTGCGCTCCCTATTCTAAGTGAAAAATAAGATTGTTTTGCCTTCGCATTGCAACTGAATAAAAATTGAATGTTTATTTTATTTTTATATTGGTCTTTATTCCTTTGAGTAACTAGGTCCATTTTCTGTTGGAATTTACCAGCTGAACAGACGGGGTCGTGAATTGTAAGTTTTTGAATTCTCTCTTGTCTTCTTCGCTTCAGCATCCATCTGGTTTGCAAATTTTAGAAGCCACGGAGGTGTCACCAGGGAAATGGACTAAAAAGTTTTCATTTGAAAATCTTTTAGTAATATTTTTAATACTTTTCAATATTATTAATGTTGCTATTAGGATGAAAACTTTACCTTACCTTTCAGTTGCCAGATGACGCTAGTCACCTACTCCATACACGGCAGTTGCAATGCGGGGGTAAACTTTCATGGTTTGGTCACTTCCAGTAGAGAGCAGCAAGCCTACGCATCTCCGATGGTGACTCCAATAAGAGTCGAAAATCGTCAATTCAGAGCGCTGGTCTGCGCTCCCGATTATAAGTGAAAAATAAGATTGTTTTGCCTTCGCATTGCAACTGAATAAAAATGGAATTTTTATTTTATTTTTATATTGGTCTTTACTCCTTTGAGTAACTAGGTCCATTTTCTGTTGGAATTTACCAGCTGAACAGCCGGGGTCGTGAATTTTATTTTATTTTAATAGTTTTCGATTTATTCGTTATCGAAAGTGTTAGTTTTATATTAAAAAAATTAATGTTTTTAATCAGTTTTCTGCTAATAACTCAGTTTTCGTTTTATCAAAACAACTTTGCCTAACAAAAATGTACCTTGTGAAAAAATAAACAAATCCGTTTTTTTATTTTATTTAAGACCAATATAGTCCATTAAAATGTTACATTTAGGTTGCATTTCTTAGAGGAGTTAATTTTATTTTTTTAATGTGTAGGGGGGTTCAGTAGAAGCTTAAGTTCAAGTTTTTGGGGTCGCCACCCTTGTCCCCCGGCCGCCATATTGGAAAAAAGGGTGCAAAAGGTTTTCGCACTGTATCTTCAAAACTAGCAATCCTACAGAAAATGTAATTACACATAAAATGTAGCAAATTAAATTTTCTACAATTTTATATCTATTACTTTTTATCGTCAAGTGACCAACAAAAAAGATATACACAAAAATATGAGAAAATTTTGTAAGAAGTTTGCTTTTGGAGGTTATAACTTTTTTTCCGTTCATTTCACAATAAAATATCATCATAGCGATTTTGTAGAGGATTTTTCAATGAACAATTTTTGCTATAAAATTGTTTAATTTTAATTATTATCTAGGTTTTACAGCGCTCCAATCTTGACCAGATTCTCGAATTCTCATAGGAATACAATAAAAAAAATACTTTTCTATCTATATATTAGTCGAGCGGTAGCAATCTTTATGCCGACCACAAAAATCAAATTTAAGGTGAATGACCAATTTTGGTCTATTTTTATGTTTTCGAGGTCGCTGAATCCGAATATGAAGTTTATTTTTATCTAGATTTGGTGGAACACGTTCAAAAATCAAATTTTATACAAAAATGCCGAAAATCAATTTTGATGATTTTTCAAATTTACCTCGCTGTATCTTTGGTCGCTGTAAATATTTCTTTTTGAAAATTTTACTGTTTAATCTCTGAAGTATGTAGATAACAATGGGATTTGTCCTAAATATTTAAACACATTAAAAAAGGAGTTGTTAGTTTTTAAACATTTTGTCATCATATGTCGTTAGTTTCATGTTTACTTAAAAAAGTTGAGTGACAAACTTTTTAGTTTATAATTTTAACCAACACAACAATAAAGTATAATTCATGAAGAAGTTTTTTTGGAAAACTTTAAGTCAAAATATACAAAAGGAAAAAGTTACGTTACTTCATAAACAAGCGGCACACCCCAAAAAACGCTTATATCTCGAGATCCTGACCACGGTGTGGTGAATGGCTAATTTTGATTATACTTTATGATTTTAATAACAAAAATTCGTTTTTTGCTCTTCTTAAGAATTTTGCAATATGCGGTTGCGTCATTCTTCTTCTGAATCGGCGAATTTTTCCTCAAACCACTTCTTGGGCCGTTTCTATATATGCTTCGGGTTATAAGTTTTATAGTGGGGAGAAAGGTCAAAAACAGATTATTAATAGCATAGGAATGTTAAAATCATAATAAATTGTATGAATAAAAAATATATAGATAGAAAAGTAAACTTAACTTTTGTTTTTATTATATCCCTATGAGCATTCGAGAATCTGGTCAAGTTTGGAGCGCTTTAACACCTATACAAATAAATAGAATTAAACAAATTTACAGTGGAAATTGTTCGCTGAAAAACCCTCTACAAAACTGCTATAATGTTATTTTATTTTAAAATGAACTGAAAAAAGTTATAACCTCCAAAAGGAAACTTGTTAAAAATGTTTTACATATTTTTGTTTATATCTTTTTTGTTGGTCACTTGACGATAAAAAGTAATAGAAATAAAATTGTATAAAATTTAATTTTCTACATTTTATGTTTAATTAGATTTTACGTAGGGTTGGTAGTTTACGAGATATAGCGCGAAACCCCTTTGCACACCATTTCCAAGATGGCGGCCGGGGGACAAGGGTGGCGACCCCAAAAACTTGAACTTAAGCTTCTACTGATCCCCCTACACATTAAAGAAATAAAATTGACTCCTCTAACAAATGCAAGGTACGGCTTAAAAAATGTAACATTTTAATGGAGTAATAGTAATCGAGCTATACTTTATTATATGTTGGCCCTTCTTCGTCAAATGCTAAATATTGTAGTTTCAAATTCAAAAGACGGGAAAACTATGCATTTTTCGAGGATAACTTGTTGAAACTAATTTAAAGTATTTAAAAATTAGAGCAGGTCTGATCTGTGAAAAAACATCTATTTTTGGATGTGAGATGTGAGCATTCGGATTTTTGAAGATAAAGTTAGTTGACAACTTCAATAATTATAATTGACTTATGCTCCTTCTCAAATATGCCGGGAACATTAATAAAAAAATTAAAATATTTAAAAATTTCGAAAAACATCGATTTTTTCTACTTTCTTTGCTTATAACTTTAAAACGATTCGTTTTGGAACAAAGTCGTAGAGAAATAAAATAAATATAATTGAATTTTGTATGATCTACGACTGCTTAAAAATGTCTTAGAGTAGGTATTACCCTTTCTGCAATATATACAAAATAAGGGGGCAAAATAAGCCTGTTGTTATTCAAAGTTTTTTAACCACTTCGGTGGTACTTAGAACCTTAGTAATTCGCTTAGAAAATTCTTATAGCATACTTAAGCCGTCTACCAAATTTCATTAAAATCGACCTAATAGATTTTGCATAATAAATTTGCAATCTAAATTTTTTTCAAAAATTTCATTTTTGAAAATTTCATAAAAAGTTCAAATTTTTTAAAAACTTTCTGAACAAAAAGTATACTATTTAAAAGTTGGCTAATTTTTTTACAGATAAAGGGGCGCTCTACCTATCTAATACACTTTAGACTTTAGAGAATTAAGATCGGATTATTTAAGCGGCCTCAGCAATGTCTTAAAATTATAAACAGTTTTTTGGCTTATAAACAAATAGCTTTGTTTAACAATAAAAAAATTAAATTTTATCAATGCAAATAATCAAAACCGGTATAATTTGACTTAAACTTTCAAATGCTATTTGCAGAATTGCTATTTTATTTTTTAATCAAAAGTTATTCGGGTTCAAAAATTGCAATTTTTCGATTTTTTGAAAGTTCAACCGCGTTTATCTCGAAAATTATGCAACCTTATGTAATTCCTCAAGTTCTTTGTTTACAACAATCTTATCGACAACCGGATCAACTGTTACCCAAAAAACCAAAAAATAAAAATTTGTGTTCTACGGGTCAATACATAAAAAAGGCTTGGGTAAGTCCATTAAATAAAGCAGCCCCCCCCCCCCCCCCGGCTACAAAACTAATTTGTTAATTTGATTATAAGCCGAAAAATTGTTTATAACTTTGAAACATTGGTGAGGCTGCTTAAATAATCCGATTTTAATTCTGTAAGGTGTATTAGATAGATAGAGCACCTGTTTATATGTTAAAAAATTAGCAACCTTTTAAGTGGTCTACTTTTTGTTCAGAAAGTCTTTAAAAAATTTAAACTTTTTTTAAAAAATTTAGATTTGGTGATTTCAATAGCAGAACTGGACACCAAAACAATAGTGAGATTGTAGGCCTCTACGGAGAAGATACGTGCAACGATAATGGGAATAGACTAATTTATGTATGTCAAAACAACAGACTAAAAATTGCCAATGGTTTCTTTAAACACAAAGATATACACAAATTTACGTGGACGTAACCAACCCTTAATCTAAAATCAATCATCGACTACATCATTGTGAAACAAGTTTCAGAGCTAAAAATAAATGATGTTAGAGTCATGAGAGGAGCAAGCTGCGACTCTGATCACTTTCTAGTTAAAAGCAAGATTGTAGTTCCCTATATTACAAGCAATGAACATCAAATCGAAGAACAACTAGAAGAAATAAAAGAACCTAAGTATAACCTTCAAAGCTTTATTCATGAAAGTACTAAAGAGCTGTATCAAAGAAGACTAGATCAAAATCTCAATGAGCATTTAGAAAACACAACAGAACTATATCAAAACATGCTATGGGCAATGCAGAAAAGTGCCAAAGAAGTGTTAGGAGAACAACCAAAAACCAAACCAAGCAATAAACTCTGATGGAACGAGGAAATAGAAGAACTAGTTTTGACCAAGAAGAAGCTTTACCAAAAATGGTTAAATACTAAAAATTACGAAGATCGAATAGAGTACAACAGAATAAAGCGAGCAGTGCGAAACACTGTTATAAAGGAGAAAAACGATTTATGGGATCGCAAATGTATGGAGATAAACACTTATATAGGTGGCAGGAAAACCACAGAAGCTTGGAGATTTATAAATTCCGTAAAAAAGAATGATAAAGAAAAAGTACCCATACACTGTATACAGTCACAAAAATGGATGGACCACTATAAAAAATTGTTAACAGAAGAACGAGGCGAATATCTAGAAAATATAGCTACACCAGGTATAGAAATAGAAGGAGAACATTAAATATCGACGTAGAAAGTCTGATAAAAGCGGTGAGAAGCTTAAAGAATGGTAAAGCTTGCGGTCCAGAAGGTATTCCAGCAGAACTGATTAAAAATGGAACAGCTAAGCTATTTCGAATGCTAACAAAAGTCTTCGTCGAATTCTTAAATGGACATCCAGTGCCTCATGAATGGAAAATGGCTTATATCTCATCCATCCATAAGAAAGGAGATAAGCGAAATTGCGAAAACTACAGGGGAATTTCGGTGACCAGCACACTCAGTAGACTGTATGGTAGAATACTGAGAGACCTAATAGAGTCCGAATATAGCCAATATGAAGAAGAAGAACAAGGGGGCTTTAGAGCTGGCCGCTCCTGTACAGACAACGTATTTAGTTTAAAACAAATTATAGAGAAAAAAACAGCCAGAAACAGAGAAGTGCACCTGACATTCGTTGACTTACAAAAAGCTTATGATAACATACCCTTAAATAAGATGTGGGAAGTTCTACATGCTTCACCAGTAAGCTACACTCTCACCAATGCATTAAAAAATCTATATGCAGGATCACGTTCACGAGTAAAGATAGGAAACTCACTTACTAACAGCTTTCCAGTAACTAAGGGGCTTAGACAAGGATGTTGCATATCTCCGACCCTGTTTAAAATCTACGTTGCAGCAGCACTTAAAGGTTGGAAGAGGAAAGTAAATGGAATGGGTATCGAGCTAAACAATACATGCCTCTACACGCTCCAGTTCGCGGACGACCAGGTCGTAATAGCAAACGACAGGGAAGACATAGAATACATGATGCGTAAGTTGGTCGAGGAATATTCAAGATGGGGATTGGACGTCAATATAGATAAAACAAAGTACTTATGTGTTGGTTCAGAAGAGAACGATATTCATCTTACTATGGAAAATAATCAAAAAATTAAAGCCTGCCAAGATTATAAATATCTAGGAGTAACATTTGATAAAACTGGAACTGATGACAAAGAAATTACTTCCAGAATTATACAAGCAAAAAGAGCAATCCGATGTCTCAATAATATTCTTTGGAGTACTCAAATATCGAATAAGAGAAAATTTAATATCTACGAAACTATGATTAAGAGTAGTTTATTATATGATGCTGAAACTTGGAGGCTTACAGAAAAAAAAAAACAAAAACAAAATTGAAGTAGTGGAAATGGATGCAATCAGAAGGTCATTACGTATATCCAGAAGAGAACATATCAGAAATGAAGACATTAAACATCGAATGGGAATAGAAGGAACAATAATGAAAGATATAGAGAGAAGACAACTGATCTGGTATGGACACGTAAACAGAATGAATGACGAGAGACTTCCAAAACAATGTCTGGAATGGCAACCTCCTGAACATCGGAAGCGAGGGAGACCGAAAGTTAATTGGACCACCGGCATCCGGAAAGCGATGAGCGCGCGAGACCTCAGGGATGACCTGTGGCAAAATAGGAAGGAATGGAATTTGGGAATCGGACAACGCCGCAAGACGTTCTAAACCGATCATATATATATATAAAAAATTTAGATTGCAAAATTATTATGCAAAATCTATTAGGTAAATTTTAATTTGGTGGACGGTTTAAGTATGTTATAAGAATTTTTTATGCGAATTACGAAGGTTCTAAGTGCAAGCAAAGTGGTTGAAAAACATTGAACAAAAACAGGCTTATTTTGCTCCCTTATTTTGTATTTATTGCTATTTTGCAGAAATGGTAATAATTTAAGACATTTTTAACCAGTCGTATATCATACAAAATTTAATTATCTTTATTTTATTTCTGTATGACTTTGTTCCAAAATAATCGTTTTAAAATTATAAGCAAAGAAAGTAAAAAAAAATTCTATGTTTTTCGAAATTTTTAAATATTTTAATTTTTTTATTAATGTTCCGGTCATATTTGAGAAGGAGCATAAGTCAATTATAATTATTGAAGTTGTCACCTAACTTTATCTGCAAAAATCCGAATGCCACCTCTTACATCCACCTCAAAACAGATCCGTCCTGGTCTAAATATCTACCTCCAGAAATAAAAAAACTCGGTAGCTCAAAAATTAAGTGACTTATAATGAAAATAATATCAGTCCCTATTTTTTCAGCGAAAAAGTGATCGGAAACAACATATCCTAATCACCACCCTAATTAAAATTGGTCACTGACCTTATTTGGTCTTCTTTATTTTGGTAATATTAATAGGTTCTAGAAGTTTGACCGGCTTAGAATGATTAGTTTAAAAAAAATGGAGTTAAAAGTGAATATCGAATTTTTGTAGTTTGGTAAAAACTGCTCTTTTCTTCAGAATAGAAAGCTTAACATCAGAGATACGAAAAAATATTCAAGTACGAAATTGTAGCTTATTTAATTCCCAAGAACATGGTTTGCAAAAATTTTTCTACGGCAAAGATTGAGTGAGCTATTGACAATTAAAACTTGTAATAACATGCAAAAACCACCTTTACCAACCCTTTCAAAGTCACCTCTTTTTGCGACTGAGGATTTTAAAAGGATTTAATATTAGTAGCCTTATAGATCTTGTAAAAACCTACAAAATTCTTTTTTACCAAACTTTCTAAGATACAAAATAAAAAAGTTATGGTTAAAAAATCCAATTGGAAGCATAATAATGTAAGTTACCGGTGTTTTTAGTCAGTGGCCTTATTTATGTATTATTAATATATTTTAGAAGTTTGGCTGGCTTAGAAGGATTAGTTTTTAAAAAAACTGGAGTTAAAAGCGAATAACGAATTTTTGTAGTTTGGTAAAAATGCGATTTTCTTCAGAATAGAAAGTTTAGCATCAGAGATACGAAAAAATGTTTAAATATGAAATTGTAGGTTATTTCATTCCCAAGAACTTGGTTTCAAAAAAAATGTTTCTACGGCAAAAATTGAGTGAATTGTAAATGAGTACATAATTATATCGAAAAACATTGATTTTTTCGATATAAAACTAACACTTTCGATAGCAAATAAATCGAAAACTATTAATTTTATCAAAAAAATGTCTAGAACATTTTTTGCTTAGAATGAATGTTTTTATCAACTTTTGAGGTCAAAATATACTAAAAAATTTCCACCCCCGAGATGGGGTGGTAACCACCCCCATGATAAAAGCGCCTTTCGTCATCATATAGATTTTGATCCTTGGATTATCCTCTACTTCTTCTCAAATTAACAAGCAAATCTATCGACACTGTAAAAATTGCGAGGTGAAAAGCTTCACTTCCTGGACTATTATCGCATTCAGGAATCAGGAAACGAAAAAGTGACGGAGCGGTTCCGCAACTTGGGAATTCGTTCTCTGAATGTGGCCCTAGTTGCGGAACCTATTACGGAACGGTCGCCATTACAGTGAGCTCATTTTAATTCCGCTACCTCCGTCCAACGTATGCTACTTTTGTGAATTTGCCAATAGACTTGTTGAAAGATGGAGTCACGTACTAATTATCAATTGGAAAATAGCGCAGACGGTAAACAATCCATGGTCTTTGACCATAATTATGAAGTAAAAAACAAGTGGCAAGTGTACTTATAACTTCACATACAGGGTAGCGAGAAAGTATGGAAACACGGTAATTTCTCGGAAACCGCTTGAGCTATTGTTATAAATTTTGGTGGGTAGGGGTGTCCTAATCCGGCCGATAATATAGTGGTAATTACATTGTTGTCAAATATTCCGTTTTTCTGGAAATCTAATGAACTTTTTTATTTTAAATGGAACACCCTGTATATTTTTGTGCGTTTTGAAGTCCTTAATAAATACTGATTATTTTTAATGTTATGTTCCCTATACCTAAATGCCATAATTTCGGAGTTATTGCTACATTTATAAAAAAAAAACATTTTAACAATTTATAAAAATCAATTATTTCGGCCCAAGTAGACATTATTTTGGGTTCTTTGGATCATTGGGAACAAAAAAGGCTCTTTGTAATTTTTCTCAAAAGTTAATCGTTTCCGAGTTATAAACAATTTAAAACTGAAAAAATCGAAAAATGACGATTTTAAAGGTTCAAAAACACAAGTAAAAAAATCATTTTTAAAATTATGAAATACCTAAATTCAAGCTCAAACCTTTTTCTATCAGATCCCTATAATAATTTTTGGCATATTTTATTCTAAAACATTGTTTTTTTTTTTATTGTTAATAAAGCTCATATGAGGGGACGGGCTTTCGCGCATCATTAACAACTAAAAAATAATTTTTTAGAATAAAATAAGACCAAATCACTTATCGGCATCTGATAAAATAAAATTTGAACTTGAATTCATAGTTTCAAAAATAATATTTTTTACTTATGTTTTTGAACCCAGAAAATCGTCATTTTTCGATTTTTTTTTTCAGTTTTAAATTGTTTATAACTCGGAAAGGATTAACTTTTGAGGAAAATTACAAAAGACCTTTTTTGTTCCCAATAACTCAAAGAACCTAAAATAATATCTACCCTGTTCAAAAAAATAAATTTGTATAAGTAATTTGTTAAGAATTTTTTTTTAAATAAATGTAGCAATAACTCCGAAATTATGGCATTTAGGTATAGGGAACATAACATGAAAAATAATCAGCATTTCTTAGGGACTTCAAAACGCAAAAAATATACAGGGTGTTCCATTTAAAATAAGAAAGTTCATTAGATTTCCAGAAAAACGAAAGATTTGACAACAATGTAACCACTATAATATCCGCCGTATTAGAATACCCTTACCCACCAAAATTTATAACAATAGCTCAAGCGGTTTCCGAGAAATTACCGTGTTTCCACACTTTCTCGCTACCCTGTATATCAGAAAATGATAGGCTGTCACGAGTTTAGGGAGCGAAGCGTTCACACGACGAAACACAACTGTTAACCGCTCCATCGGGAACTACTCCCTCACTTTTTTGTCTCCTGAATGCGAGTATTGTCTTGTAAAAATTGTCAGTATAGGCGGGTTGACATTATTAGTGAATAACGAACGTGGCTCACGCTTACGGAGTTTCCCCGTGCTATTGTTAGATATTTTATTATCTATTTTCAAACTCGAGCAGTACATTATTTGTATTGCTATGTATTGCATAAATACAAATGTACTGCTAGAGTTTGAAAGTAGATAATAAAATATCTAACAATAGCACGGGCAAACTACGTAACCGTGAGCCACGTTCGTTATTCACTAGTAATGTCAACCCGCCTTATAGCTCCGTCGAGATTACCGACCACCTCGTTGCTATTTCTTCAATTTTTATTCCCATACGGTGCATGCAATGAATCATTAGATATTAATTCTCTGCCGAGATACTGGGTAATTCAGAATTGTTTTCTGCAGTGAACTGATTATCGTTAAATTGTCTTTTAAACTTATACTTATTTCGATGCATCCCCTCACTTCGACTGCTTTTTAAATGACCACCAGATCCATGAATTTATTTGCGATTTTGAAAACAATAATTTTCGATAATATAAAACATATGCTTGCTTTATGAGTTTCAGAACCCGAGTGTTGAGTTGCCGCTGTACAGCGGATAACTTTTTCTATTTTTTTTAATGAATAAATTGTAAATGATTGACTTCTAGCTTGATTAAATAAATTAGTTTTATATATTCTGAGCCTCCTCTGTTCAAATCTCAAATAGTATGGTATAACTACATAGACACAAACCCAGACATCCAAAGTGAAAGTTATTACCCAGACATCCAAAGTGAAAGTTAAGTCACACCATTTTGAGCGTCGGGTTTGGGGGGGGGGAGGTGGGGGAGAAGTCAGTAAATTAAGAGTTTTTTACGTTTATCGTCAATATTTCCAAAACTATGCGGTTTAGCGTGAACAATGTTCTATACAAAAATGTTCTACGTTAAATTTTAAACAAAAAAGGTCCTATGCATAATCCTTCTAAAACAAACGGTTCCAAAGTTACTCAGGTAAGTAGTAAAGTATAACTCGTCCAAAAAAAGGCCTAACCCCGTCATCCAAAATAAAAGTTTTCCTCCAACACTGAATTGTTCTTTATGGTCCACATATTGTTCAGTAATAAAAAGTTACACCATTTTGAGAGTCCGGTTTGGGGGGGAGATGGGGAAGAAGTCGGTAAATTAGTAGTTTTTTTACGTTTTTCGTCAATATTTTTTAAACTATGCTTTAGCGTAAACAATGTTCTATACAAAAATGTTCTACATAAAATTTAAAACAAAAAAGATTCTATTCATAAATTGTTATAAAATCAACGGTTCCAGAGTTTGGGAGGATAAAAAGTGGAGGTGTTCGATACTTTTTATATTTTTTGGGCAATTTATAATATTATTACTGATGAAAGAAATTTTCTTTAACAGGATTGTGTTTTGTAAATATAATTTGCTATTTTATGGCCGATGGCATGTTAGTGATAAGCCCTTGAAGAAACGTCAACCTCACCACCCAAAATCATCATCAATTGCCCAAAAAATATAAAAAGTATTGAAAACCTCCACTTTTCACCCTCCGTAACTCTGGAACCGTTGATTTTATAACAATTATGTATAGGACCGTTTTTGTTTTGCATTCTATGCAAAACACTTTTGTATAGAACATTGTTTACGCTAAACCATAGTTTTAGAAATATTGACGAAAAACGTAAAAAAACTACTAATTTACCGACTTTTCCCCATCTCCCCCCAAACCGGACGCTCAAAATGGTGTAACTTTTTACTGAACAATAGGTGGACCATATAGAACAATTTGGTGTTGGAGGAAAACTTTTACTTTGGATGTCTGGGTAAGGCCTTTTTTTGGACCAATTATACTATACAACCTCCGTAACTTTGGAACCCTTCATTTTACAAGGATTATGCATAGAACCTTTTTTATTTCAAACATAATGTGGAACATTTTTGTACAGAAAGTTGTTTAAGCTAAACCGCATGGTTTTAGAAATATTGACGAAAAACGTAAAAAAACTACGAATTTACCGATTTCTCCCCCCCCCCCCAAACATGACGCTCAAAATGGTGTGACTTTTTTCTGAACATTATGTGGACCATATAGATCAATTTGGTGTTGAAGGATATCTTTCACTTTGGATGTCTGGGTTATGCCATCGTTTGGATCAATTGTATCATACTATAAATGTATTTCAAAAAGTATAAATATAATAACTTCAAATGTATTAAGTTCTAACCTTTTATTTGGGTTCGAGTGATCGCCACCATTAACGCCATCAACTATACAAGTAGTTGCTGATGGAAGATGGTTTACATTCTCATCTGGGTTCTTTTGTGTGACCATACCATCAAGACCATGCCAATCTTCCCTATAATAAAAATAAACAAACAATTTGGAAAGTAAAATGCATTTAAAGATAAAATATTTTTTTCTACAAACGTGTTAAAAATGCAACTTTTAGCACTCCATAGGAGCGTTAAAAATGTTACTGTAAAGCACTAGTGCTTTAAAAATTTTAAGGCACTGCAGTTAAAATTGAAATGTCAAATGTTGAAAACAAACTTCAAAATATTTTTTATATTCTATTTATTAACATTAATATTAACAGTACAACTTGCGCAATTTAAAAAAGGTTTTTTTAGAATATTTTTTAAAATTTAATTTAAACTTTATTATTGCATTTTGGCAACAATAAAAGTAGATGTTATTTATAGTTGTTATGATTTACATATTGACAGTATAGGCAGTTTTGATGTAATGTCAAGAAAAAATCAGTCAGTTTGAATGTCAGTCAAGTTCAAGTAAAAGTTTTTGTAGGTATTGTCCTGTAATTGAGAATGAACAAATTATAATTGTTGATATACCTACAAGACGTTTGTAGAAAAAATATTGTATGATATACGTGTTAAATTTACATTTTTAAAGCACTCATGTTAATTGCAGAATTCGCTTCGCTCATTCTGCACCTTCACATGCGTGCCTTAAAATTGTATTTTTAACACTTTTATATCATAAATAACTATTTTCTACAACCGTGTTAAAAATGCAATTTTTAGCACTCCATACGAGCGTTAAAAATGCTACTTTAAGGCACTAGTGCTTTAAAATTTTTATGGAACTGCAATTCGTATTGACCGTATAGGCAATTTTGATGTAATGTCAAAAAAAAAATATAAAAATGGAATGTCAGTCAAGTTCAAGTAAAAGTTTTTGTAGATATTGTCCTGTAATTACGTTTGTAGAAAAAATATTGTATGATATGCGTGTTAAAAAGTACATTTTTAAGGCACTCGTGTGCTTTACAAACTTTCACATGCGTGCCTTAAACGTGTACGTTTAACACTTATATCATAAATAACTATAAAAGGGCTAGACAGTGAGGACGTTTGAGTTGGAATAAATTCATTTTCTCGTGAATGGGCAACTCTGGAGATCAATACCGAAACAGGTAGATTTTTATTTTTAAATTATAATTTTTTGGCATATACAGCGTGTCTACTTGAGTTGGAAACATATGGGAAACTTTTTTATTATTAATTTTACGAAAAAAAGATATTCTTTATAAAAAGTTCTGCATGCCCCAAAACCTAAGATTCAATTATCAGATATCAAATTTTCTCAATATTATACGAGGTATGTCAAAAAATATGAATTTCGGCTAAGGGTAAAGTACCTTTATTTCTCTCAATATCGAAAATTCTTATGATAAAAAGTTGTTTGGAATTAAAAACTAAGATGAAATATGCAATTACATGCTTCTTATTGAAAAAAAATATTTTTCTCAAATTTATGGATACCCAACATCGTTTTTAATTATTACAAATATCATAACTCGTTTATTATTCATTTTACGAAAAAAAGTTATTCTTCATAAAAAACTTTGCATGGTCTAAAATCTAAGACACAACCATGATATATCAACTTTTATTAATTTTATACGAGGTGTGTCAAAAAATATGAAATTCGCTCAATATTATAGCACCTTTATATTTCACAGTATTTCAACTAGAAGGATGTAATTGCATATTGACACATAGTTTTTAATTCTAAACAACTTTTTTAATAACCGTTTTCAATATTGTGAAAAATAAAGGTACTTTACTCTTGAGTGAAATTCATATTTTTTGACATAACTCGTATAAAATTAATAAAATGTCATATCTGTTGGTTGAATCTTCGGTCTTAGGACATACAGAGATTTTTATAAAGAATACCTTTTTTTCGTAAAAGTAATAATAAAAGAGTTATCGTATGTGTAATGAATAAAAACGAAGTTAGTATCAATAAATTTGAGAAAAATTTGGAAAATATTTTTTTCCAATTAGAAGCATGTAATTACATATTTGAGCTTGGTTTTTATTTCCAAACAACTTTTCATAATAAGAATTTTCGATATTGAGAGAAATAAAGGTACTTTACCCTTAGCCGAAATTCATATTTTTTGACATACCTCGTATAATATTGAGAAAATTTGATATCTGATAATTGAATCTTAGGTTTTGGGGCATGCAGAACTTTTTATAAAGAATAACTTTTTTTCGTAAAATTAATAATAAAAAAGTTTCCCATATGTTTCCAACTCAAGTAGACACGCTGTATATCATACTAGTGACGTCATCCATCTGGGCGTGATGACGTAATCGATGATTTTTTAAATGGGAATAGTGGTCAAGTGATAGCTCATTCTAAAGGTTATTCAATGCTCTATTTTCAGGGGGCCCAAAAAAATTTCTTTAATTAAATTAATTGAGACAAAAAGAAGAATGTATATATATAATTCATTTAATAAGAAATACATTTTACTGTTGTCCGAAAACGGGAAAAAATGTTTATTTGATAAATAAATATTGTTTTTCGCTTAAATTCAATATTAAACCCATCTGCCTCTTAGCAGTTTGAACATTTAATTTAAGCGAAAAGCAATGTTTATTTTTCGAATTAACATTTTTTTTTCTGTTTTCTGACAGCAGGAAACTGTGTTTTGCATTAAATAAATTACATACAATCTTCTTTTTGTCTCAATTAATTAAAGTAATTAAAAAAATGTTTTTGGGCACCCTGTATAAATAATTATGTTAAAGTTTATACTGAATAGAGAATTGAATAACCTTTCGAATGAGGACGTCATCACGCCCAGATGGATAAGGATAACCACTAGTATGATATAATATACTTTGTAAGTATATGTATCCCCTACTATAAGTATAATTTAAAAATAAAAATCGACCTATTTCGGCATTTATCTCCAGAGTCGCCCATTCTCGAGAAAATGAATTTATTTACTCACTGTTTAACAAAAACAGCAATGATAGAACAGTTCAACAAACAAATTTTATATAGGTGCTTATACAGAAACGTATTTAAAAAATAAAAACTAAATTTTTAACTGATCTCAATTATTAAATTAATACAATTTTTTATGTTGATTATTTTTGAAGTTCTAACTTTATTTTAATCAGAGACACGGAAAATATAAAAGTATGAAATCCTCAATACCTTTAACTGGTAGTTGTTTAAAACCCTCCTTTTTATCCATCAGCCACGTTTCTACTTTCTCTACAAAATATATTTTTTCTCCAACTTTTACTAATTACATTCTTTATGATTAGGCTTACCATAATTACGAGCGTAATTACGTAAACAAGGCTTCCACAAAGCATTCTTCCATCCTCCCCCGATCGTCAGACCACATTTTTTCATCTGTGAAAAATTCTTTCCACTGGCGCTGAGGTACCGGGTAGACACATAGCAAACTCCACAACTTTTTTTTAATTTGACACCTCAATATGCTGCTTGTGAAAATGGGTGAATAGCTGGACCAATTACTCGCAGTAAAAGAATTTTGGAAGAATCCACAAGAAAAAAAGTTTTCCTGTAGTTGACTGTATACCATGTAATACAAAAAAACAGTAAAATCCTTTATAAAAGGTATATTATTTAAAATCCCTAAAAAGGGCTACATCACAATCACATAACTAGTTTTCGATTGGTTTACCAATCATCATCAGTGCTTACGTGAAATTTACATGCTAACCACCAAGATATAATTTTACAAAAATATGTGGGTCAAAGCCCTGTACAAGTAATCTGTCAAGGAAACATCGGTTGAAAATGCTAACTTAAGCACGGATGTTTAAAGTATTTTTCATTAATATGCTCCAGGTAACATCTGAGCTGTGGTTTGACTTGTTCACATGGACAAATCATTTGCTGCCATACTTTCACCATGTGAACAAGTCAAACCACAGCTCAGATGTTACCTGGAGCATATTAATGAAAAATACTTTAAACATCCATGCTTAAGTTAGCATTTTCAACCGATGTTTTCTTGACGGATTACTTGTACAGGGCTTTGACCCACATATTTTTGTAAAATTATACCTTGGTGGTTAGCATGTAAATTTCACGTAAGCACTGATGATGATTGGTAAACCAATCGAAAACTAGTTATGTGATTGTGATGTAGCCCTTTTTAGGGATTTTAAATATATACCTTTTATAAAGGATTTGACTGTTTTTTGTTTTTTTTTTATTTTGGAAGAAGCTGTGTTTTGCATTAAATAAATTACATACAATCTTCTTTTTGTCTCAATTAATTAAAGTAATTAAAAAAAATGTTTTTGGGCAACCTGTATAAATAATTATGTTAAAGTTTATACTGAATAGAGAATTGAATAACCTTTCGAATGAGGACGTCATCACGCCCAGATGGATAAGGATAACCACTAGTATGATATAATATACTTTGTAAGTATATGTATCCCCTACTATAAGTATAATTTAAAAATAAAAATCGACCTGTTTCGGCATTTATCTCCAGAGTCGCCCATTCTCGAGAAAATGAATTTATTTACTCACTGTTTAACAAAAACAGCAATGATAGAACAGTTCAACAAACAAATTTTATATAGGTGCTTATACAGAAACGTATTTAAAAAATAAAAACTAAATTTTTAACTGATCTCAATTATTAAATTAATACAATTTTTTATGTTGATTATTTTTGAAGTTCTAACTTTATTTTAATCAGAGACACGGAAAATGCTAACTTAAGCATGGATGTTTAAAGTATTTTTCATTAATATGCTCCAGGTAACATCTGAGCTGTGGTTTGACTTGTTCACATGGACAAATCACTTGCTACCATACTTTCACCATGTGAACAAGTCAAACCACAGCTCAGATGTTACCTGGAGCATATTAATGAAAAATACTTTAAACATCCATGCTTAAGTTAGCATTTTCAACCGATGTTTTCTTGACGGATTACTCGTACAGGGCTTTGACCTACATATTTTTGTAAAATTATACCTTGGTGGTTAGCATGTAAATTTCACGTAAGCACTGATGATGATTGGTAAACCAATCGAAAACTAGTTATGTGATTGTGATGTAGCCCTTTTTAGGGATTTTAAATATATACCTTTTATAAAGGATTTGACACGTTTTTTTTTTATTTTGGAAGAAGCCTTTTGCCAATAACACTTCATAAAATAGCTCATCAATTATTATTATTTGGGTTTTAGATTGAGGTTTTTGCATTTTATTTATATTTTCTGCTGCTTTTTCGATTTAACTCCAGTTAAGCTCATTTTTCAAGCAGATCCACTTAAAATCTTCGGCTCCGTCGAAGCTCTTTTCCCACAATAATTCTAAATACGAAATGCAGCGCTCAATAGAAAGCGTGAACGTCACTCATGAAGTTTTAAACATTTATGGAATCTTTCAATTAATACATCTGTCGCAGTTGAGTTAATCTTCTTCATAGACTAAATCGTTTTGTTGAATATATTTATCTGTCCAAGCACAAACCAAAAGTAAAGTGCTCCAATTTCTGTTGTGAAGAATTGTCGCAATGCGAGAGGGTTTAGTTGAGCGAGGAAATAAGATTTCAGGCCTTCGTATAGCTGCAGGATCCTTTCCACATCTGGTAATCAAGACAGAAATCTTGTATTTCCATGTTTCACTAATTTTTTTTGTACTCGACGCCAGCTGTCTCACAAAAAAGTTTGTAAGACCATCAACTGCATATTCGATTGTATATGTGAACGATGTGTGCGCTGCAACCAATGCTTTTTATTTTAATGGTGAGACCTTCCTTGAGCCTGAAATAGACGTTGGTGTCTCGTCAGTTTCCCTTCCAAAATTCGTATCACAATTATCACCACAGAAAGCAGCCACCTTGTTTTCTATTTCGGGTTTTTTGATTATCGACATAATGTGATTTGCCAAGATTTCAGACGTTTCTCGGGCGACAGATCGAAGATCGAGTAACTTTACACGACACATATACCCCTCTCAGGTACAAAGTATATAACATCTTAATGGAAAGAAAGTTATATTGTTCCTATATTTAAAAATGGTCAGAGAGACAACATTGAAAATTATCGTAGCATTTGTATCCAACCTGCAATCCCTAAGCTCTTTGACTGCCTTATAGCAAAGCAACTTTCTTGGTTCTGTAAAGGCTTAATATCTGAATCTCAACATTTTTATAGCAAAAGATCCACTGCAAGAAACTTGGTTTGCTATCAATCTGATATATTATTTCAAATGGAAGACTGTAAACAACTAGATGCCATATACACAGATTTTTCCAAGGCATTTGATCGTGTTGATCACCAAATACTTTTGGGGAAATTAATTAATGTAGGCTTTCATGACAGGTTTGTTGAATGGGTTAAAAACTCTACATATGGTAGAAGTCAAAGAGTCAAGATAGGTTGTCATCTGTCTGACAGTATTTCAGTAACATCTGGAGTTCCTCAAGGTGGCCACACTTCTCCACTTCTATTTAATATCTTTGTTAGCTACATCACTTCCTGTTTCCTAAATAGTAAATGCCTAATGTTGGCAGGCTGTTGCAAGATGACTTGACAGACTTACAAGATTAGTGTATTGTTCTTAGTTAGAACTATTTTAGAATACTGCTCAGTTGTTTGGTCACCCTACTTTCATAATAATATTGATACGTTAGACAGAGTCCAGCATAAATTTTTGAGATATTGTGCTTACCACGTTCACAGTACTATTAGAAATCATGATTATTCCCTTATCGAACAACAATTATCTTTACCCCCCACTCAAGAACCGTCGTGATATGTCAGGTGCTATATTTATATATAAATAGAATAGAATATTTCTATTCTATTCTATATTATTTTTATATAATATCATACATGACTTGATTGATTGTCCAAACCTGTTAAATCAGATTGACTTTAATGTTGCAAACTAAGCTCTACGTTGCCACAATGTTTTCAACATTCCTTTCCACAAGATTTCCACAGAACAACTTATGGTATTCACAACCCAGTGGATAGATACATGGAGCTATTAAATCATTTCTATTGTGATATATTCAATATAACTTTAAGGTTGATCTGAACCCCCCCAAAAAAAAATTTGAAGTTCAAAAATTTTTAAAAAATTTGAGAAGGTGTATGTGATTACTAGAAGTATTTTGACAAATTTTGAGCGAACTTCATGTTTTCGTTTTCGAAAAAACTCAAAAATACTCTTTTTTTCCAAGTATAAAGCGGGAAAACCAAACATACAATTTTGTTAATTTTCTTACAGCATAAAGATATAATCCTAAGAAATACTTATGAATTTTTTGAAAATTTTTGATCTTACAGTTTTGCCACAATAGGAAAAAATAATATGTTTTGGCTTATAATAAAGCTACCGGTAAGAAATCGGACAAAATTTTAATAACAACATATATAAAACTGTAAGAGTGGAAAATATTTGCAATAAAATGTTGAATATTTTTTCCTAAACATATGAAAAATCTCGTTAAACAAGAATTATATCTTGAATTGCCGCTGTGAATTTGTGCCGCCATGAAGTGACTCCATCTACAACATCGGTAATATTTATGTTCGATAGATAGCAGTACCTTCTGCTAGAATCGCGTCAAACAGAACTTTATCCCAGCAGCGTTGCCATATCAATTACTTTGTACAACAAAACGTGTTATTGTATTATAGTTAGTAGGTAATATAATACAGATATAAGCCTACTATAACGTCTATTTATAACGCATCAACGTGACCTTCTGAAATTAATTTAACTACTTTTCTTGAAATATTGTCAGTCCCCTTGGCCGTATTAGATTTTGATATATTTAGGGCCGGTACTTTTTGTCTCGATTAAACCCGAGTTGGCTTTTTAATGTTTTTAAGTAACATAAAGTTGTCTTTTTTATTTGTATTTTTTCATGTATCTCTGAAGCTTTGTATTTGACTATATTTTGAATTGGAGCATAAATAGTCTACTTTTGTCAAATAGTTTTTCTAATAACTACCATCCATGGTGTTTCTCTTTTGTCGCACTTATGTTTATTAAAGATTTTAATTGAAATCATTATTTTATCTTTAAAATTTTCATTGTTCATTACTTTTTGCATTTGTGGTGAGCTAAATTTAAAGGAAACCAATTGGACGATATTTAAATAGATATGGAGTAAGAGTACCTAAATAAATAACCACTTTTGAAATTAATTCAGGATAGGTTAAAAAATATTTTCACCTTCATATTAAAAATAAAAAAAGGATCAATATAAAAGAAATAATAACAATCAATTTTAAAAATCTTACATCTATATTGATTTCTTCTATGTACAAAAACAACAGAAATAAGTAAATATTAGCGAAGACAAAAGAAAAAATGTGTTGACACTTTAAATAAACGTATTGATTAGTCTGATGCAAGTAGAACTAGAACTGTTACATGGAGCTAATCTGGATCGGTATAAATTAGATGAGAAAAAAAAATCTAATAAACAGTTTCTTTGAGAGCAGAAAGAGAAAGAGTATGGAATATTAGAAAATGAAAACGGCGCGGCAGAATAATCATCGATAAAGAAGTAAAAAAGGAAACGCGATAACGATATCTGGAACAATTGTTTTATCTGATAAGACACGAAGAAAAGCCAGAAATTGCTATCAAAACTGTTTCTTTTAGCTGTAACCTTTCTGATGTTTTTGTGTCCAGCATGCCTACTACGATACGGTCTCGGATCAATTCCTCCTTCAGTTGCCCATAATTACAATGTTCTGCTAAGGTATGTAGGCTAGTAATAAATAAGTCAATGGTTTCACCTGGTTTTTGTACTGTAGAATTGAATTTGAAACGTTCATATATAATATTACGTCTAGGGATAAAATATTTGTCAAATACATTTAGAACTTCCTCGTAAGTATCTGGAATTTTTTGAAATTGTATCAAAATATCTTCGGATTCTTCTCCCATAAGGTACACTAGGATATCTATTTTTTGTTTTTCTGTCTTTTGGAGCTGCCCTGATACCGACATGTAGCGTTCCAGCCTCTTCCTCCATGCAGGCCAAATTGCTGGGGCCAAAAAATTGAATTTATCCGGAGGGTTAACATTCAATGGTGCTGGACTTACTATACCTTGAGTATTTGCATCAGGAGTAGTATTAGTAGACATTTTCAGTGTTACTTTATGTCGGGTATGATTTCAACCACAATTGACCACAATGCAGAATATTTTCTTGCCCCTTAACCTTGCTTTGCTACTCTTGGCATGTGCTAGTGGTTAATGGGTAATATAGTTTTATACTTAAAATATACGTGCTGCACTCAACACCGCTGCCACCATGTTTAGTTGGGTTCTTTAATAATGACTATTAAGTACTCTTGATTAAGATATCTTTATTTAGTTTGATCATCTTACATCGCTTGTCCCGGTACCGGTTCCCCGGATCAGACCTAACCTAACTTCATCCTAATCCTTGTTCACCTATATGACATCTATATAGGCAACCAAAGATACACTAACAGAACAAAAACAAAAAATATAGTAAAGCAATGTGGATTGTTTGTGTGCTTGGAAAAAGGTTATCGGTATTCAGCCCGAGAATATACACCTCTAGAGACAGCCAAATCCATAAAAACATGTAGCTTGTTAAGTGAATGTCCCTAAAGAAAACAATAACTTCTTCTTTAGCCTGTTTGCATCCACTCCTGGACAAAGGCCTCCCATGAGTTTTCCACTCTTCTCTGTTTTGTGCTCTTTCCATCCAAGTCATCTAGCCATCGTTTTTGTGGTCTTCCTCTGCTACTACTATGCTCGCGTGGTCTCCAATGTACAATGTTCTCGTCCACCTTTCGTTGTTTTGCCGTGCCACGTGTCCTATCCAGTTCCATTTCATTTGCGCAATTCTTCCAGTTACATATTCCACTTTCGTCCTGTTTCGTACGTCCCATTTCAAATATGTTCTAGGTGTTCTACGGTACTATAACCTTTGCGATATCCCGCTTGTTCAACAGGCTGGTAACTATCGAATTTATCTGATAGTCTGTTGGTCATTATTGTGGTAAGCAGTTTGTACGGATGTGGTAACAGACTTATTGGTCTGTAATTTTCGAGTTTGTGTTTGCCTTCTTTATTTTGTAGTAAAAGTAGCTGCGCATTTTGCCAAGTGGTTGGAATAGCAATATCAAAGAGGCACTTCTTCATTAGGATTTTAACTGCTTCCAAGGTAGTTTGACCTCCATCTCTAATCATCTCTTTTGTTATTCCGTCGTCTCTATATTTTCCATTTTTCATTCGATTTAAGGCATTTATAACTTCCTCGTTAGTAATAAACCATACCATAATAATAACTTTAGTAATAAACTATACCATTTATACTACAGCCAACGATCAAATGTGTAATTTGGAGAAGTGTCAGAAGAAATGGAGATAAGGAGAGGGGCCAGGCAAGGTTACATACTGTCGCCGTTATTGTTTAGTTCTTATTCTGAAGAAATCACACAAGAAGCTTTGGTAAACGAGACAGTCGGCATAAAAGTGAATGGAAATTTAATTAATAACATTAGGTATACCGACGATACAGTCATAATATCAGACAACTTGGAAGACGTAGAAAGAATAATGAACAAAATATTAAGATATATGTAATGGAGAATACGGACTCTCCCTTAACCTCAAAAAAAAAAATTTATGAAAAATAGCAAGAACAACAATATAAATGAAATATTAACGGTAGGCGGCCAGCAGTCTGAGAGAGTAAAAAAATATACTTACTTGGGAACGATAATCACAGAAAATAACGATTAGACTGCAGAAATAAGAGAGAGAATTGAAAAAGCACGTGCCAACTTCGTGAAAATGAAAAAGATTTTATGCAGCAAAGATCTGATATTGGCCCTCAAAATAAGGCTAATTAAATGTTATGTACACAGTGTGCTTTACTATGGAACTGAATCGTGGACATTAAATCGAAATGCAATAAATCGACGGTTCTCTTAGCAAGACAGAGACGAACTAGTTTTGGTGTTAGTGAAATAGTTTTCAGTATTTTTTTCTGTTAAGTCATTTTTAATATCTTTATTATAACCTTTTTTGTCTTATTCTGAGGTATCTCATGAAACTGATTACGCAAAAAGATCTCATGGGAATATTTTTCCCAAGAAACGCGAGGTTTTCGCCTTGCTTAAACATATTTTGCGGAATTTAAAATCAAAATCCTATTATTACATCTACAGATGCATATAAAATATGATACATCCATGGCCGTCGTCCACATGTTTACAAAAAACATATTGTTTCCATAATCTATAAGCGCTAAAACAAATTTAGCAATTTCCCTATTCTACTTTGCAAAATTCATATAGTATCACAACACTTGATTATACATTTGAGGCATTCGCACTGTCCGTCAACGTGTTAAAAGGTTTATGTGTATAAACAAAATTTGTGCAATGTAATACACTTTTACATGATTTGTCGACAGTGAATGGAAGAGGTCGTAAAATTTTATTACCATCTTTCAGTGTCAGTGTGAGATAAGATGAATTCCTTACTAACTGGAATATTTAGTTACGGAGAAACATAATATGTAATTAGTCTGTGTTGTGAGGCCGCTCCGTCTGAAAAAAAATTCTGATTTGGTTTCTTTGCGGATTCCTATTCAAAAATGTCCCCTTTAAATAAATCAGAAGAGTGCCAGCGAAATTTTTGGGCAAAAATTGTTAAAAAAAAAATGTTTCTAAACAAATTCACAAGATTACCATTTTTTGTCCAGGAAAATATTTTTTCTTGTTTTTTTGGTCATTCTAAGCAAGAAAAATATCTTGTCATTTTTTTCAAAAGTTGATAGTTTTCGAGTTAGAGGTGAACTAAAATGTGAAAAATGCGAAGATAGACATTTTCGAGGCGTAAAAACTCATATTTAAATTATTATATTTAAGGCTGGCAAGTCCTTAAAGTGAAGTTTAAACATTCATTTTTGAAATTCTGAGTAGTAATCGGGTCTTACTTCAATTTAGACCGTTGTTTTTTAATTGTTAATTATGCGCGTCCATCCGATTTTAATGCCAATGCAGCAGGCTCTATTTCAACAATCTCCTATTTTGCCCTGTAATTCTTTAGGTTTTTTGGCTTCTTCTAAACAAAAAAGATATCTTCTCATTTTTCTGAGAAGTTAACAGTTTTCGAGTTACAAGGGATTTAAAATCTGAAAATTGCGAGAATACACGTCGCTTGCTGAGAACATTAGTGACGTAACTTCAAAAACGTAGTTTGTAGCGCCTTAACTGTATCATGTATGGATATTGCACGTAGAATATAATATGTTTTAATGTAATACCGCCACATGTTGCGAGTGCTAGGGGTATTTTACAGAAACGTTTGCACAATATTCCGAAGTATGGGAGAGTTGTAGAAGGAAGTAATAGGACAAACAATTTATGTTTTTATTTAACTATAAACAAATTAAGGAGAAGAGCATGCACAATATTTTTATGAATACCCTTAATATTGGAGATCGATTTATTCAAACAAGTTGGGCTAAGTCAAAAGAGTATAACATCGTTCAGAAAGATAATAGAGGAAATCATCAAAACGCACAACTATAAACGAGAAACTTAAGGAAACCGTAAGAAAACACATAAATAGCTTTGAGCGCGTAGAGTCTCACTATTTAAGAGCTCAAACTCGTAGAGAATTCCTTGATGGATCATTAACATTAGCTTAGATGTATAGATACTACAAAGAGTAACGAGAAGAAAAGCAGTTGCCATCTGTCAAAATATGTACATATGAAACATTTTTTAACACAGAATGTAATATTTCTTTTTTTAAACCGACGAAAGATCACTGCGCAACTTATGAGGTGTATAAACAATGCAATCAAGAAGAAAAATAAAAAAGCCAAGAACAATACACACGTCACATTCGTAGTAAACAAAGAAGCCGAGAAGAAAAAGCAAAAAATATTACAAATCCTACATAAAAAATAATAAACTCATAGTAGCTTGCTTCGATTTGCAAGCAGTATTACCTACACATTGCGGAGATATTTCTACATTTTTTTATAAGTCCTGTCTCAATTGCTTTAATTTTACGATTTTCGAAGTAGCATCGCAAACAGTTCCTGCTGTTTTTGGCACGAGGCCATTGCTATGCGAGGAGCAAATTAAATTTCAACATGCCTCTCTAGCTATCTATCTACTTTACCTGCAGGAAAAGATATTATTTTTTATTCCGACAACTGCGTTGGCAAGAATAAGGCGGTTTTGGTGGTACTTATGTACTTATATGCAGTTACGCATGCTGAAATAAATAATATTACTCACAAATTTTTAACTGTTGGTCATACCCAAAATGAGGGTGATTCGATGCATGCACTAATCGAGAAAGCAAAAACACAGTTTAACTCAATTCATGTCAGTGGCCACCTCTAATAAGTGCTGCAAAAAGAAAAACGGTAGGCCCTATAAAGGGAATGAAATGGACGCTGAAGACTTTTTTGACTTCAAGTACCTTTCAAAAATTTTTGGGCAAAAATTCACCAAAAATTCGGATAACGAGAAAGTAATATGGAATAATATACAAATTCTTAAAGTAGAAAAGTGTTTTCCTACAAAATTTTTTTACAAAGTTAACTTTGACTATACAACCTATAAAACTATTGACCTTTCTACTCGTCGTTTTTCTGATAATAATAATATTTTAGAGCAATATAACTCAAAACCAGCCTACGAAAAGCCTCCTACTGTAGGAGAGAAAACAAAAGAGCATTTACTGGAATTATGCAAAAAAAAAATCTTATTGCAAATGTACATCAATCATTTTATTTCAATTTGTTGAGTTAATTTCACTTTATTGTGATTTATAATATACAATAATTATAATTATTAGATAAATTTATCTAGTAAACTACCATTTATAACTTTGTCTGGTTTTTCATTGTTAATCTGTATAATCGTAGCAGTTATGGCTGATGAGTTATTTAAAAATATAATGCAATACCGCCATATCTTACAAATATTTATAATGGTTAAATATTGCTTGTTTTTCAAAAAAGATATCCATTCGTGTGCTATTGAATTACTAATATTCTAATATTCAATTACTTGTCTTAATATATCTATTTTGTAGAAGAAGAAAACCGCAGTTGTATCGGTATTGAATGGGATGTGCGATATATTAATATAAATGTGAGCTTTTAAGCTTCGAAAATGCGTATTATCGCATTTTTCAGATTTTAAATCGCCCCTAACTCGAAAACTATCAACTTTTGAGAAAAATGACAAGAACCTTTCTTGTTTAGAATGACCCAAAAAACCTAAAAAATATTTGCCGGAGCAAAAAATGGTGATCGTTTGAATTTCTTTAAAAAATTGTTTAAACAATTTCTGGCCAAAAATTTCGCACTCAGATTTCCTTAAAGGGGACATTTTTGAATAGGAATCCGCAAATAAACCGAAACATAATTTTCTTTCAGACGGGAGCGGCCTCACATCATGGACTAAATGTTTGTTGCTATTAACATTGTTATTAGGCGTTGGTAAAATTACTGTTTAAACAATTTGGCATCATAGCCAATTGAGCCGATGGGAGTAACGATAAAAAAGTGTTCAGGTTTCTACATATTACTGAGTCATCATGTAGAAATCTACAATTAAGTTGAAAATGTTACCACAATGGCACGCTACAGTAGAGCCATCTCTAGGATCAGAAACAAATTAATTAAGGGTTCATATCAACCTTAACTCAGTTAAAAAGATCTCTTGCTTTGTGATATTATGTATATTGGTACAGTTGATTTTTGTCGCATTTTGTATGTTTTAGTACGTAGTGAACTTTTTGAATGTAACTTTTGTTAGTGATTTTATATTATAGGTAATTATTTATGTTTTAAACCCTAACTTATATTGTAATTGTAATTTTTAACTGTTAATGGGTTTATACCGTATATTAATAAATAAATAAATAAACTATTGGTGCCAACTTTTATCGTCACAGACATATTAAAATCATCAGTAAGTGTAGTTTGGCAAATGGGTTACGTTCTCGCAGTCATCACAGAAGGAAAAAAACATTATGTCTGATGTATCTGTTGAAATGCTTCAAGAAATTGTATTCTTGTAGCTTGTTCATGTCTTGCCATGCATCGGTGCGATCACTCCCGTTGATGATCACTTCGCACTTGGACTTCGCACTTCGCAGACCTTAATTTGGACTCAAACAGCTTCGATATTAATTTTGAGGAGCAGCCAGATGTTTTAAAACATATATCGTGCATGGCTGTGTGAAATTCGAAAGTAGCTTCTTTAGCAGCAATGAAAAGTTCATTTTCTGTGGTGCGACATTTTTGAAAAACAATGTTATAGTAGATGAGCCTGCAATAACACTTGTGCTGACCTTGTGTTTCGAACACTTTGGATGGTCCTTGATCAATGGTCGGTGTGTCAGTGTTATTCAAGTTTGACCAGGACGCTAATGCAAAACGGCCAAGACAGGAATCTCAAACCAGGACGTATGGTAAGCCTATTTATGACTGTACTTTCCTGTTACTTAAAATTTAACTAAAAACTTATGTGCTATCTTTATCTGTTATTGTTCAGAATATACTACTATCTGTTCAGAAGCAAAACTGATTTTTCATACGATTCGCAAGTCAGTTTCCCTATTAAATATTCTACCATTTGTGTACTTTTATTATTTAAATATAGCTATATAGCTGCAAAATAGTTTGGTTTTTTTATCTTTAATGATTATTGTATTATCAATTCCTGAGTTGTCAACAAGTTTTACTAGAAAAAAACTAACAAATAGATTAAGATATCTTATATTAAAAAATACTTAATTCAATCCTTTAGATTAGATAAAATTTAACTTTTGCATTCTTATGTATGAGTACATCATTTTATTGAGAGCTATGCCGATAGGTACCATTTTGCTTTATCACATTATGCATTGAATAATTTTGGTTTAAAAAAACCATTATTTTGACTAAGTTTCGGCAATGTCTTACTTGCCATTGTCAAGTCAGGCAGTTCAGCTTCTCGGTGCTGCTTGAAGTAAAGTGAATTTTTATTCGCAATACGGTCACATAAAGTTGATCATGATGGGCTTCCTCCTCACGCATGGTTCCTGGCTCTTGTTATTGGTCCAGTAAAGGTTAGAGGGGAAGGAGGGGTGATACGCATCGATGTAGTTGCCTGATTTATTTTGATCTTTTTCTTCAGTACTGTTTTCCATATTGTAGGAAGGCTCTGAGCATTGTCTCTTTAGTTTAGACTGTTAGGATTTTTTTCTATTTCTATCAATTCTCAAATTTCACGTTTTCTTTTGATTTCTCTGTGTATACCTCTAATCTTCCTCTCACAATCCTAGCAAATATCTTATAGCACACATCCAGCAGAGCAATACCCCTCTAAGTTTTTTAGCATCGTTTCATCCCCTTTTTTATGTAATGGGATTATCCAGGTCCTGGTCCACTCTTCAGGCATATTTTCTTCTTTCTGTATAAGTTCTATCAATTCATACACCTTTTCCTGTAGTTTTCTTCCCCCTGCCTTCAGCATTTCTGCCAAAGTGATGCAATAAACTACCCCAGATAATTGAAATAATATTGAAGAATAATATTTCAATTAACTATGATAGCTATTGTCTACCCTAGACTAGCTCAATCTCCCAAGTTGTGAGTCCACCTTGTCCTAATCAAAAACATGAACAATGAAAATCCAGAATGGGGCAAATAAAACAATAATCTAACTAATCATGTTTATTTTTCATAAGAGACATAATAGGGAAATAAACTGGCGTCTGATCGGCCTATGGAGGAGCGGTACGGGAAGGGATAAGGGCTTCCGGCTCGGTGATACTCCTCCACAGATCCCTACCGAAGGGCGTTGACGCCTAAGAACGGTGTATACATACATACATAATAGGGAACTTGCACTAAAAAATTTTTTTGCATAAAATTGTTAATTTATGTTTTAAAATGTTATATTCAAAATATTACGTCTTAACAATGAATAGTGTACGTACAACATCTAATCAAAGTTCCGCGCCTAAAATTTCCGTTTTAAGCAACTTCAAAAGCGAGACCTGGGGTCTGACGTCACAGGCCACTCGTATCGTTTGCCCGTTCGGGGTGGGTTATTGCATTTAATGCAGTTTGCCCATAGATAAATAATATAGTTGAAATATCTTGTTTTACTCTGTGGCAAAATTTATTTTTTCTGTGACAGGCAAAATATTAACATTTTATCTCTGTTGACATGTATCAAAAAGTTCTTTTTTATGAAATTACTTTTGTCGTTTCTTGTGTTGAAGAACAAAGAAGAAACAAGTAACTTAAAAATAAACAAAACTTTTAGTAATAAAAGTAAGAGTAACTAAAAAGTATTGGGCTACTATAGTATGCGGTCTACAGTCGGGTTTCTACTATAGCTTGCGGTCTACCGAGGGATGCGGTGTAAGTATAAGCTGAGATGATAAAGATATTAACTTGTAAAATTACAATAATGATTCTTCTTATTTATGCGTATTATTAACTTTGTAAAGAAGGATTTTGTTGGCTATGTACACGTTCTATCCGTAGGTCTGCTAATCACCATAATCTTTTCTCAGAAGGCTTTGAACACAATAATGAAAGGCTTCAGTAGGTACTAACAAACATTACAATAAAATATAATCTTTATTATAATACAAATTACACCGTAATCTTTTCCAGGATATACGAAATACTATATATAATGGTATACTATAATATAATGGTACCAAACTATTGTTATAAACAGTTTAAACATGCTTATTAATAACTTTTACTTATTTGCCTTGACACCTCGCATTTCTTCAATAGAATAGATTTCACTACTTTTTACAAAAGTTGAAGACATCAACCACGATGAAGACATCAACGGTAGGTAAGTTAGTCAGACTGACCTTTTGAAAAACCCTCGTCCGTCATATTATGCGTTTTAAACTCTTTACAAAGTAGCTCTCAAATTTATCAATTTCAGTTTAAAACTAAGCTGATTGGGGAACTACTTATTACAATATATAAGATGAACATAAATAATACCTAGCAATTTTCCATTAAAGACGATTAAAATGTAATATACCCGTGATACCTATCCTAATCGCGTTGTTTCCGACTGCTAGCCCGTGGCCCGTGACGTCAGACCAATAGAAGGACGTTCAAGAGCCTCCTAAGATATTTGAATTTTATAGCATTTTCAAAGCGTCGTAATTAGCGCACGGGTTAAAAATATTTGTTTTTTTCGCATGCAAGCGTTTTAAGATCATGTTACCTTAAGTTTTTTAATATCATTTTAATATTTAAAAATTTATGCAAGTTCCCTATTAAGTCATCCTATTAAAAGTTATATACAAGACCTTGTCAAAACTTAACAGATCAGAGATTATACTTATTTGATGGCACTTTGTATCTGTCTGCAGGTTCTTGGTGTCTTGCTGTTGTTTCTACACTGGCTCTGGTGACGTAGATGTTCTGGCCACCAGGTTGGTTGTTCGGTGTCTTGTTACTGCAGCAGCGACATTGGGGGCTCCAGTTTCAGGGAGTCTTCCCACGAGGTGAAGGGCTGTTCAATTGGTTATTTATCCAGAAAACCCAAACAAGAATGTCTGTTTGAAAATGTGACTATGAATGTCTGTATATTGCCTTAAGTGAGTGCCTTTCTGCACTAAGTTCTGCCTTCAACATTTCATTTTGACTTGGACTTTTATTGTTTTCCAGTTTACTTACAACTCTTTGCACTTCGTCTTTGGATGGTTCAGCTATTCTTATATCTGTTTCTTCTATTCTGTCTTCGTTCGCTCCCTGATCTTAATCTCTGTTTAATAATGTTTTGAAATACATTTCCATTTTTCCACACTTACTAGCTCTCCTTCTTTTGTCTTTATTTTGGTTTGCAGAAACTTAGCAAAGTAAAAACAACTAGATAATTGAAAAACATCAACTTTTTCAACAAATAACCAAAGGAGGACATACTTAAGAATCTTTATTAATTAAATAAATGCGAAACTATACTTTTAGTACTTACATATCTATTTATTTATTCATCAAAATCAGCGAAAACCCAAACAAAATGAGTATGATTGAATAGGTATGTTCACAAGATATCACTTGCAATAAGGTCCCATTTAAAATTACAGTGAACTCTCCCTTGAACGGACAGTAGTCGTTCCTCATAAATTGTCCGTTTAAAGGAGGTGTCCGTTGAAGAGAAAAAAAATATGGTAACTTAATTTTTTTTTAAATAAGTGCATGTATATATGTATATATAAAAAGAGATACTAGTTTAATATTACATAACACAAGTGAATCACTGACCACTCAGCATTGTCTCTGAACATTGATTATTGTACTTATCGATTTTCTCTCTGCATTCTTCTATCAAAATATCATATTGGTACAAAATAGAATTGTGATTCTATCTTTAGAAGCCTTGCCTCCAATGCACCTTTCTCCTTTCAGGGTATAAGTTTTCTTGGGTAATGCTCTAAACTCTAAAAAATAATCCTGTCTCATCTGCGTTAATAATAGGTTTCTTCCAACACAACGAAAACCATCCATGTAACGATCACTGTCCTGCTCAGTAAACAAAATAACCCATGGAATGCACGATATACAGACACAGAATGCATGGAACGTATTATTTTATAGTAACATGATTGTTACATGATGGTTCTTCGTTGTGTTGAAACAGACCTCATCTCTTAGTTCCCTTGCAACTTCTAATGCATTTTCTTGGATAATTTTACCAGAAACAGGAATATTTTAGACAGCACTTCACAAAACCAATCGAAAACAAGTATTTATAGGTCTAATGCAGTACCATCGGTTTTCAAAAATTTTCTTTTCGCTTCCAGGTTTCCGTTCTTAGAAAACTGATTGATTAAATCCTGTTAAATTCCTGTTAAAATTCTTAAATCCCTGTTCCAGTCAAAACACAATTAACAATTTCCTGGTGTCGCATTTCTTTCACCGACCACCAAAAACATTAATTTTTATTACTTATGTAGTGTCGATAACGTGAACAGTATCAAATGTTAGGTCGTGGACATCTGTATTGATTTGAAATAATAAATGTTTTATATACATATAATTTTATATTGTAAAATATTTGAAAAAAAATGTTAATTTTTTTCGTTTACTGTCCGCATTTACACATCATTTACTGTCCGGGTCCGTTGTTGAGAGTGTCCATCGAAAGGAGTTAAAGGGTACGGGTTCATATAGGGACGAATAATTTTTGTTTTAAAAACCGTCAGTATAGAGGAGGTGTCCAGTGAAGAGAGGTGTCCGTTAAGAGAGAGTTTACTGTATTGGCCACTGGCCACATTGGCTCTGTAACGTCATCTATGACTATTATGTCACTTGTTATGACTAGTTGAGAAGCCTACATTCATTTATATCCTCCCTTAAAATTCCACTATTATAAGAATAACTGTTTAAAAGATACAAGGGCGGGGGAGAGGGAACTTTTGCCTAGCACTATGTGAACCAAGTATACTCTAAATCCTATAATATATTATATCCTATATTTATGTTATAATATTATAACATATATTATGTTTAAGTAATTTTGGACAATATAATATGTTACCAGAAATATTTTAATAATGTACACAAATCATTAACACATGGATCAATTCTAACACATTATGTAATATTAAGATAACTAGACAATTCATAGTAGGTTTACTGCTCTCTAAGGAATAATAGTTTGTAACCACAGTATCTCAAAAACCTGGTTTTTACTGCTTCAGTATTTAGAATGTGTGTTTGGTGAATGGTTTCAATGCAAGAGAAGCATAATGGCAGGTTTAACTAAAAAGTGATAAATATAGTGGTAGCCATAGCTCAGTGGCTAAGTACTGGTTTACAAAGCCAGATGGCTCAGGTTCAATTCCAGCAGACAAGAAATTTTTCAATTTCTAATTTACCTGAGCCACCACTCTGATTCAGATGACGTAAAACCATTGATCCTGGCTAAGAAGTAGGTAATGGTTTAACACAAAAACCTGTGCCAGAAGGTTACACAAATTGAAGATGTACAATAAGCCAATTAGCCGCAATCTCTCAAAAAAGTGATAAATAACAATACAACAGTAAAGACTGAGAAATCTATACAAGTTTCTCTTATAAGCGGGTGTAGTGGAGCCGCAACGCTGTTCTGGTACGGCTTTTTTGTCTTTTTTTTTAACTGTGGCTAAATGATTACCAAAATCTAAAATGTTACTGAAACCGCATTGAAACAAAATTCCTCAACCAAATTACAGCAGATTACAAACAGCACAGTACAAGCGTTTTTGATTGTTTCCGTTACTTCTCCCAGTCTCAGTAGAAGTTCCGTCACCTCTTTTCCTACGTCACTGCCCCTCCTCTGTCCATAGATACTTTTATATATTTAAAAACAAAAAAAAAGAAATGTTTCAATTAAAATTTAAAAAGTGAAACTGATTTTCATATTTCTCACTCTTGTTGCCCCTCCTTCTTTATTCCCACCACCGCGGAGATTCTAGGGAACTGAACCCCACAGAAAATTGACCACTGCACTGACAGAAGTAATATCACAAAGTCATAGCGTTCCGGTACTGCTTAGTTTGGGACTATACCCCTGCTTATAAGGTTGGTTAGGTGAGCAACAAAAGATATTTAGTATCAAAAACAACACTCAAACTAACATCATCAATAGAATAGTAAAATATAACACGATCGTTTTTTCTTGGGAAAGTTATACATTGGCATTTGAAGGGCCACGGGAAAGAACGATCAGAGTGCATTTTTGGTCAAAATTTAAATATTGGCACCATATTTTAGCTTTTCGTGGAAAGAATCTAACCATGGTTTCGTTTGTACAATAACGATCACCATATGTTATAATTAAAAATGTTGAATTTAATTTTCCTGTACCAAAATATACAAACTAAAACTTTCAAACTGGATTTGCACAGAATGAGCAAAATGTGACTCTGATCGTTCTTTCCCGTGGCCCTTCATTTATTAATATTTAAAGACATATCAGCTTCCTACCAATCTAACAAGATGGAAATATGTTTTTGGAGATTAAGAGCCGGACTCTACTTGTGATTTTCTAGTCGCGCGATTGTTTTGTCACGAAGATTGAATACATTGTTTTAAATACAAGTCAATCCACTATTATTTAGTCGCAAATGGATTTGCTTGTATTTTTTATTTTATTTGTTTATTTTTACGGGAAAGCCCAATTCTATAAAAATACATTACATTTTTTAATTGAACATAAAGAGTTACATAAATACGTAGTGTACAGATAATAACAATAACATAATATAATATAAAAAACAGACATACAGAAATATAAATATAATATAGAAGTAAATATGTAATAGGAAATAATAACATAAAAACAAGTTAACAAATTATAGACGTTTCACTCAAATATTGATCCCATGTAAATTTCTTTTAAAACAACTGATGGAGTTGTCAAACAGTTGTAAATTGTAAAGGGAGTTTGCTAAATTCAAGACTCTAGGTACGAACGAAAAAAGTGAATAATTAAACCTATTGAAGGGTACATAAAATGTTCGCACTTGTCTAGTGGTGCGAGGTGGTACAAACAGTGTGATCTTATTGAGTAGTCGAGAACAACTGCATATACCATTTATTTTAAGATCTTGAATAATAGCAAAAGGTCCCTTTGTTTTCTCCGGCTTGCAAGAGAGGGAACCTGCAGTTGATGCTGCCATACAGTGTAATCTTGATAGGTATGAAGCTTAAAAGCAATGTAACTGAAGAAACTATTTTGGACTTGTTGAAGTTTCCTAATGTAGACCAAGTAGTGTGGGGACCACACTGAAGAACAGTACTCGAGGTGAGACCTGACCAAGGAGAAGTAAAGAACTCTAATACTGGATATATTTGTAAAATCACGAGTTGTTCTTTTTACAAAGCCCAACATTTTCATAGATGTTCCAATAACATTGATGATGTGAGTATTGAAACAAAGAGAATTTTCCAGTGTAATCCCCAAGTCCTTGATTATATTTACAGTGTTGAGCAATTGGCCATCAATGTAATAGTTTGATAATATTGGATGGTGAGGTGAGTACCGTTAAAGTCAATTACATGACATTTGCTGGAATTAAGGTTCATACTGTTCAGTGAACACCATACAGAGAGGTTAGTCAGTTCTAATTGCAATATGACAGCATCATAATGATTTTTTATAACTTTAAAGCACTTCAAGTCATCAGCAAATAGCAAGGCGTTACAATCGTGAAAACAGTTGGTAATATCATTAATAAATATATTAAACAGTAATGGACCCAAATGGGACCCCTGTGGTACACCTGACTTAACTGAAAAAGTTTGCGAATAAAAGTGGTTCACTCGGACCTGTTGAAATATTTCAGTTAAATAACTCTGTAACCACTGCAACAAAGGTCCACTTATGCCATAGGAGCTAAGCTTTCGAATCAGGAGTTCATGATTTACTCTGTCAAAAATGATTTACTCTGCCTTGGAAAAGTCAGTATAAATTAAATCAACTTGAAGTCCCTCTTCCAAGGCTTCAGACAGAAAATCAACATAGGTCAACAAACTCAGTTTAGCAGACTTACCTGTAGTAAAACCAAATTGCTGAGTGTTTAGGAGCCCGGAGCTATCGAAGGTGAGGAAATCAGTAATAATACATACTTTCAAAAACCTTTGGTATAGCACTAAGAATAGGTATAGGGCGGTAATTACTAATATTAGATTTATTACCAGATTTGTATTTGAAACAATGTGTTCAATCTTCGCGACAAAACAATCGTGCGACTACAAATCGCAAGTGGAGTCCGGCACTATACAGCCTTATATTACTGGCTTCACAATAAATAATTAATAAATCATCTGCAATTAACCATCACTCAGATGGTCCTGTTAACTTGAAATTTTAATAATGTACTACATTTTAACTAATTACTTACTTTACTGTTTTCTTTCTCCAACAGGCACAGAAGATTAATGTCATCACAAAAGTAACAATTGCACACCAAGAAAAAATAATCATCCACATATTCTTAGGCGCTATTATTGATTTGCTTCACATAATTAGAAATAGTATGAAGGTGCCACTCAGATGAAACAAATTAGATCCATTTAGTTTCAAATTTTATTACTGTTGCACTCAAAACCACATAACAGTACATTTGTTTATGTAATATTTACAGTAGGTAAATAATGGTTAAACTTCATCGATATTTCATATTCACGATTAATTACGACACACATTTTTACACATTATTTAAAATGAGTTTAGGATTAAATTGTTTAGCACTGTAACCCCATAGTTTGAAAATAAATCAGTAAAACCTATTATTTAGCAAAAAGTTCTATTTTTGTCAACGGAATACATTTTCAGGTTGTGCCTGCACAAATTTTAGAAGGAAAATGTAGAAAGTCACAAAGGAAGATTGAACAATATTTAGCAAAATCCTATCAAAACAAAACTAAAAAGAAAATATAAAAGTGTGTCTGTTCGTTATCTACTAGTCGTGGAGAGTAGCTGATTTGTGCTATGATTGTTGATCTGATTAAATCTGATCAGTAGTTCACCCTTTTCAACCACAGAAAAAGAAACTGTGAATAGTTTTTTCTGTGTTTGTGACACTTTTTAGAGCACTGACAGGGTTGTAGGTCATTGGGAAAAAAAAAGATAAAATAGAATTTTGGAAATGAAAACCTCTCAGCATCAGCAAAATTCAGAAATATTTTTATTTGAATACAAGAAAACTTTACAACATGACGTCACCACAACTGTGGAGCATGAAGTATGTAAATGTCAATTAATGTCATACTTCACTGTCATACCGTCATACCACAGTGTCATACTGTCAAGTAATGTCATATTTGACAAGTTGTCAAAATAAAAATAAACAAAATTAATCAAAGAAGAAATGTTTTTCTTTTTTCTTTTACTTGTAACTGTGGCTTTTTAATAAAATAGTTGCATTTATAATTACATAGTTAATCATTTAACGGCTGATATTTGTCAGGTCAGATAGTTTAAATTAAAAGTTGTATTTCATCAAACATGAATAAATCTGTTGTAATTACTGGGGAAGCTTCAGAGACGGATAGTGAAGATGAAATCCAGAATAACACAGTATGTTCAAAAATCTTAATTTAAAGCAATAAGTATAGTGCACATTTCCGTATTTTTTTAGCTGAAGGCAATGACCAAAACTGTACAAGGTGCTGTTATAACTGGGGAAGACTCTGAATCAGATACTGGTAATATCTTTTAATAAATTGCGCATGCTAAATTCGAATTTATACACTTTTTTACAAATCTCTTAACCACCATGTCAGGAATATATAATTTCAAACCACAGCCTATCATTGCTGCCATAATGCAATAATTACCATTGCTGTAACAAAAATGATTTAATTTCAGATGATAAATAGCTGGATTTGTAGAAAAATGGTTAACCCTTAACTACAGACATCCCATTATTACCACGTAACAACAGATCCCCAGTATTTTTTACCGGTCATTTTAACCCTAGAACAGCACAGTTCGTTCATCTCCGTAGACTGCACAGTAGGGTCTCGAAAATCCTAATTGTCTTTTTTAGTAATAAATGTTATTTATTTATTTTTTCTGCGGTATGTTTTACAAAACAATAAACAACAATATCTTATTTTCAATATATGTTTATTTCAAAAGAAACATTTCTCATTAGATCTGATAAACGTGAAAAAACATAATCTAGTGCATTTATTACACTTTTTTAAAAATATGGAGATATGACCAAAAAAATTAAACAAAATTCCAGTGAAATAAAACTTGTCTCTTAAAAACCCTTTAAAATAAAATAAAACATAAATGTTGTTACAAGGTAACTATTTCTTAAGCTTAGCCAGGCACTTCAACTTTGGTTCTAACTCACATAACATAATTGAGCTCAATATTCTAAACAGTACGATGTTCTAAACAATTTTTCCCAGTATACTTTTTTTTTATTTAAAATTATTTTGCAATCTATTGAGTGTCAACAATAAACAAAAGTAATTACATTGACTAAGGACAAGGAAGATTTTACCCACTGGCAAAATCAAAGTACAATTTTTATAAAGTTGTGTACAAAATAATTACATTTCATAACTACTAACTCATTAGTTTAAAAGTTTACTCTAAATGGTAAGTCCAATGGTTTGAACCTCTTTAACCTACGCTGTTCTTGGGAATTGTCTAGGAGGTTAAGTGCAAACTGGTTTTTATGATCCTCCAACTTGGCAATGTAAGCAGCGCTACGTTTTGTGATGACTTCTTGTACCGTATCAGTTTTAAGGTCTCGATGAATAATTCTGTTGTTGATGTACCAAGGTGCATTAGTGATGGTTCTGAGGGTTTTTGATTGGAAGCGTTGGATGATTCGATGTTGGAGTGACTGGCTGTTCCCCATAGTTCCAACCCATATGTCCAGATTGGCATAAGTATTGCCTTATAGAACAGCAATTTATTATCCAGAGATAGTCTTGATGAACGGCCCATTAACCAATACATATTTCTGAATTGGAGACCTAGTTGCTTTCTCTTGGTCCAGATATGTTTCCTCCATGTGAGACTTCTGTCCAAATGAATACCAAGATATTTTACCTCGTTGGCTGATGGTAATTGGTGATTGTTTAAAGTTACAGGAGGACAAGTTCCTCTTCGTGTTGTAAATGTAACTTGAATAGGTTTTCCTTCATTCACTTTAATTTTCCATTCCAAAAACCAAATTTGTACTCTGTCTAGATACACTTGAAGGATATGCGAGGCATAAATAGGGTCTGTGTGTGAGGCTAGGATTGCAGTATCGTCGGCAAATGTTCCTAGCATCATTTCTTCTGTAAGTGGTCTCTCCTCTAGTGGTTCCTGAAGAGGTGGAGGTATATCTGTGGTAAACAAGAGATACAAGGTAGGTCCCAGTACGCTACCCTGTGGTATGCCAGCTTTTATAGAATAGAGTTTGGAAATTGCATCTTGGTATTTAATAAAGTAACGCCTACCTGACAAATATGACTCAAGAAGAATGTAAAAGCTGTGCGGTAATGTCTTTTTTAGCTTGTATAGGAGGCCTTCATGCCATACCTTGTCAAATGCCTGCCTAACGTCAAGAAATGCCGCTGAACAGTACCTTTTGGCATCAAAATCAGCATTTATATGTTTTACCACTCTGTGAACTTGTTGGATTGTTGAGTGATGGGATCGAAATCCAAACTGGTGGTCTGGAATTAGATTTTTGATCCAGGGTTCGAGTTTTTTTACTAATAGTTTTTCGAAAACTTTAGACGTGATTGGCAAGAGGCTGATTGGCCTGTACGATGTAGTTTCTTCTTGAGGTTTCCCCGGTTTAAGAATGGTTATTATCTGAGACACTTTCCATTGATCAGGAAAGTAACCTAAGTTTAATATGGCATTGAATATAAACGTTATAAGTTTTATGCATTTGATAGGTAATTCTTTCAATACTTTTCCACTGATCAAGTTGTACCCTGGAGATTTTTTATCGTTTAAATTATTAATAGCCAAGATGACTTCGGACGATTTAAATTTCGGAATAGGCAAACTCATTTGATATGGACTTTGAAGAAATGAGAATACGTCTACTTCCACAGGTGAATTCACTTGATTGGGAGTAAATACTTCGGAAAAATACTCTGCAAAACAACTTGCTTTCTCTTGTGCACTACGAGCCCATTCTCTGTCCGATTTTCTAATTGGAGGTGACGGTTTCTGGGGTTCTTTCAGTTTTCTCGTGGCTTTCCATAGCGAATAATCGGTATCTTTAGTGGAATCTAAATTTTCCAAGTACATAGTACTGAAGTGATTGGTTTTTGAGATCTTCGAAGAGCTTTTTTAATTCCCTTGATGCACTATTGAATCTACGCTTATCAGCAGGATCTCTGGTCTGTTGCCATCTTTTCCTCAGTCTTCTCTTTAGCAAATTTTTTTCTTTGACAACTTGTGGGCAGTCATTTATTATGCATTTATTTTGTATTGTTGGTGTTGCTTGCCAGGCAGCTGATTGGATATTTGTAGTTAGTTGTTCCACAGCAAGAAAAATGTCCTCTTTGGTTTTTAGTGGAATGTCTAGAGACACCTTGTTCTCCAGGATAGATCTGAATTTTGGCCAGTGTGTGCGTCTGTTATAAAGTGAGGGGGATATTTCTTTAATAAGTACCTGGGTTCCAACTGTGAATAGTATAGGCGAGTGATCAGAAGATAATTCGTAGCATGATGTAGCTTTTATATTAGACCTAGGGATGTTCTTAACTACAGCAAAATCGACCAAATCGGGGATTTTATTTCTGTCCGAGGGCCAGTATGTTGGTTCGCCGGTTGATGAATAATCCATATTATTTGACTCTATGATATTTAAGAGAACTCTACCTCTCGGAGTGATTGGTCTTGATCCTCACCTGGTATGTTTGGCATTATAGTCCCCTGCTGCTATGAAGAGGCTCCCAAGTGAATTGTAATAATCTTTAAATTGTTCGTTTGTGATAGAGTGTCGTGGGGGGCAATACAGCGCAGATACTGTAAGTGGTCCATCCCAGTCTTCAACCACAATATTGGTCGCTTGAATATGATTTGTTTGGTACTCGCCAGCATTATGATGTTTTATTGTATTTCTAACTATAATAGCAGAGCCTCCATGTGCTGATCCATCTGGATAATTAGTAGTATATATAGTATAGTTTGGAATTTTAAGGTAACTTTTTTGTGTAAAGTGAGTTTCGGATACTAGCAGTATATCTATTTTATGAAGGTGTAGAAAGTATTTGATTTCCTGTGTATGTTGTGATAAGCCATTGGCGTTCCATGAAGCTAGTTTTAGAAACGCCTCCATCTTAGGGTTTTTTAGCAATGAGAGCGGTTAAGAGGTTTAACATTGTGCTCATTTGTTCTACCAATTGTTTGATCATATTTTTAAGTTCGAGCATGTCAGTGGATTGTTGAAGACTGGGAGCTGTATTTGATGGTATTTGATTACCAGCGGTTGCTACCTGAGCATAGGTTACATTCGGGACTACTAAGTGTTGGTTTGATTGGACAGGCTGACTTGTTGGTTTGCTTCTCAGTTGTGGAAATGCTCTTTTTTGCAGCTCTTTGTGGACTAAGCACCCACGATAGTTTGCTGGGTGATTTCCTTCACACAGCACGCATTTCACCTGGTTGTTTCTTTCTTTGTAAGAGCACTGATCAGATCTGTGGTTACCCGCGCATTTAACACATCTTGGAGAAAGGTAGCAAAAATTTTTGGTGTGGCCGTAGCGTTGGCATTTTATGCACTGAGGTACTATACGTTTTTTATGTGGAGGTTCAAAAATTACTTTATAGTTCAACAATGAATCGATCTCATATATATCTTTGTTATTCTCGGCTTGTTTTAGTTCAACGTAGAACAGTGGTAATGGCTTTTTAGTACCTGATTGACGAATGTTATTGATATTTATGACTTCGTGCCCTACGCTTTGGATTTCCGCCTTAATTTCGTTGATATCTGTAGATGGATGTACATTTCTTAGTACAACTCTGAATGAGCGATCTTCTTTGAGTTGGTAGGTATGAAATTCAGTATTTTTGTCTTCTAGTGCTTTTGTTATGACAGAGGTATTATTATTATTATATACTTCATTATTTTGAGGTATTATTTTTACTTGGTTATTGGCGAGAGTTTTTAATACATAAGCATCTTTTGCAATCGTTTGTAGTAGTTTGGTAAGCGGAGTAATATTTTTAACACTGTAGACAAATATTGGTGGCGTTTTAGTAGTTGTATTGGTATTTTGGCTCTGGTTTTCTTCTGTAGTTGTATCCTGATTTGCATCGTTTTGTTCTTCTGTAGCTGTATCCTGATTTGCATCGTTTTGTTCTTTTTGTAATACAGAGAATTTGTTGGAGGTCGATATTGGTGAGTTTAACCAGTAATCATCTATTTTGGATTGTTTTGTTGCTCTAATATATTTTTCCGGGCTATCAATTCGATTTCTTTTTTTGTTATGTACGTGTTTCCAATCATCTGGTGCAGATTCAGCTTGGGATTGCGATTGAACAGGTAGTACAGGATAATATTGTGCTGCACTAGTAGAAGGCTGCATCGGTTGTGAAACTAAATGCGGTTGCACGTTTTGAATACTCTGAGCTGTGTTATTATATAAGGACTATTGAATTGATACATATTGAATTTGCGCGTACGGTCCTGCACATTGGTTTAGTGAATTTAGTGATGGATTTATAGTAATGTCCTGTTGTGGATACTGTACATACTGAGTATTATAATTTTGACTCATGGTTTAAAGTCGTTAAGATCTTAAGCATATTCTCATGCGTTATTAAATAATATATTTTATTATCAATAATTTTGAATCTAAACACTAACCTCTTATTTACAGTTAACAGTTTTTGGTATAATAAAATATTGTTCTACTTTTCTTATTTTTTTTAATTTTTATTATTTTCTTGATTTGATGTAAAAAAAACCGCGAGAGGGGTTAATTTCAGTTCAACCCTGCGGAAAATTAACCCCCATCGGCTTTTTTTAATGCTTTTGTAATCTCTATATTTATAAAATTGCAATATTTATTTAAATAATAATAATGAAATAATACGTTACTTTGGAGCGGTGATTCCCACCTTTATACTGTTGTCAACACTTACAACAAACCGAAGAATGTTTTGACACAAAGTTCGAGTTTTTTTCACTAATTAGCACTCGCGCGGAACAAAAACACTCTTGAAAATGACATAAATGTTTCTTATGAGACAACGGAAACTTTGCATGTTCGAGTACATCTGCCCCAGTATACTGGCGATATTTCTTTGCGAGGTATTGGGTTCTGTTTGTACTTCTTCATTATCGTTGTCACTTTGTTCGTTATCAGTGCCAGACTGATGTTTAGGAACATAATCATCGTCTTCATCTGACGAGTCTCCAAAATCATCTTCGATGGTCTCAGGTTCATCTTCATTTGCCCACAGGTTTTCAGCATCCCACTCTAATTCTTTTGTTGTCAGTGGATGTTAATATTTTCTCTTAGAATCTGCCATACTAGCAAATAACAAAAAATCACCTCAAAATTTTAACACCCTTTAACTGCACACTGGGGTCCGAAGTACCCACAGCTCCACTACAAGCGTCACAGCAAACTATACAACAAACTTACGCGGCACAGCGATTGTCTCTCAACATAGTCTGTCCTTAACTGAATTTACATGCAAGGGATCGCCAAAAGACGCAGACATGTGCAAGTTACATTAAAGGATTCATGTGCCTGGGTTTTTCAGACCCCAGTGTGGTGTTCCAGGGTTAAAATAGAGTCAAACTATAAAGTTAATAATAAAAAACAAAAAAAAATATGCGTTATGTGTTTTTCTGGAATCTCTAGATATGGGAAAAATGGTAAAATGAGTGATTTTAATAATACAATACAAGATTTTTACATAGACACATGAACTTGTAAGTGGTGAGTTTACCACAAAATCTGAATTTTGGGAATACCCACCGGTAAAAAATACCGGATCTCTGTAGTTAAGGGTTACCTTTGTTTACAAGTGTATAATATATATTATAGATTTATTCACACAGCATGCCCTGAATGCTGAATGTATCCTGAGTATGTTCAGGATACGTTCGGGGGATTTTGTGCAAATAAATCAATAATATATATTATAGTTTAGCTCCCATGTGTGACAAGCTTAAAGTTCAGAATTTATATATTTTTTATATCTTACACAAATAAGCCAGCTGCTAATTTGATTTTAACGTAAAATATTCAACATGAACATGATTCATCTATCATAAAAAGTTGCTAATTTTCTAAACTTTACAGAAATTGACAACAGTGTGGCCAGTGCCACATCAGCTTTAAATCAAAAGGAGTTATTGGAAGTAAACGAGAGCAAATGCAACTCCCTATTTCATCAAAAATTAAGTAAGTTAAGATACATAACTTAAATTTTCGCCAGAACTATTTTGTTGCATCTTTAAAATCAACGAGTTGACAGGGGGGAGGGTAAGACTCTTATTCTTTCATTATGCTCATAATGCTCCAGGCATGCAGGGTGTGCCAAACCTCTGGTTTTTCTTTCGTTACAGCTAAACTATGAGGTATACAAAAACATGTTTTTATATCAGGCAACAATAATATTGAAATGTTTCGATGCCTCTTACATAGTTTATTAGGTGTCGATGGTCGACCTGAACAATGAGACTTCGTACCATCGTAAATATTATCATCGTAAATTGTAAATTTCCTACAATATGTATTCAATATCAGTCGATAGATAAACAGAAAGAAGTTTATTGCAGGCGGTAGAATTTATTACACCACTGGCCTCGATAATAACACAGATGTTTGGCATTTCTATATACAGGCAGTTGGGGCAGCAGCAGCTCGTGGCCTAAAAAAGTGGTGAAGATGAGGAAAGTCTGCCGGACCCAAAAGAAATTTCGGTATAATTACACCTATGTCACGCCCAAATCTCATTAAAAATTATTTAAAAAATGTTTAGAGTTTAGGGCCCTAACAACTTGAAAACTTTTTTATGACACTTATATTAGAGACGAGGGTGAAGGGATACTTAAGCACAAAAGCAGTATGTATTAGATAGATTAATAAAACTGACTTAATTAATTTTTATAAATCAAGTCGATCCTTCGATCGTTTATGGAAGCAAATCTATCAATGATATCCTCTTAGAAAGGATGCTTCTACATAAGTTTATTTAATAGTTGTCTATGAGTGCGATAACAGTCAAACTGGATAGTCTTTCTTGTAAAAGTTTTTAACCTTTTTAAGCACGAAAAACTTCTTTCTATGGATACAGTATTTGATGGAATTGTCAGAATTAAACAAAACAAATTATAGGCTTCTGTAACAATGTCTTTTTTTGTTGTCATTTTATAACCAGTTTTTGCAAATTCACATTTTTGTAATTTCCGTCAGCATAAAGAGCTCTCTTTTGTCTTTGAATTTTAGTAAATTTTTTGCCAAAACTCAAATAAATTTTGAAAAGCGTCGGAAGGAATAGTCAAATTGTATGACCCAAACTTTGTTGTATCTGCTATGCTTACAAATTTTAATTTTTATGACCATTCTGAAAATGTACATCCATTTCCATTAAAATGTGATAGTGATCATAATATATGAAATAACAAAAAATAATGCTCTGTATTGGATAGTATGTACTTGCATTCTTGCTCATACCATCATCAGACCTATATCTTTTCAAAGTATTAATGACGGTCATTGTGCTTGCTTTGTCAAAAATAGAATTAAAAAATTCTTCGCTTCTTTTATCACCTATTAATTGTCGAGTCTTTTTATTTAGTTTAAACAAAAATTAATATCTAGGGACTTTTTTTTTGAAGAACATCATATAAAATATCTGTTATAATATGAAAAATTTCGCTAAAAACTGTTGCTAAAAATGTAAACTCAAAATCATTTAAAACTCCTAAGAAGCCTTTAGCCAGCTGAACTGATTTGCGGCCTTGCATCTTCCGAAAAAAAAAACGAATACTGCAAATCATAGTACGCATACGCATCCAACTACTGGGTGAATACAGCGAATTTATTTTTAAATCTAGCTTCACTTGCTAATTTGGGTACTACCAGTGCCGATAGGATGACGTCACGTTGCCATGACAACCTTTGATGCTTGTGCAGCCGAGAAACGAAATCTTCATCCATATCTTCATCCAACTTTGCTTGAGTCGTTGACACAGGTCAGGACCTGACCGTCAAGGACCTACAGTTTTATTTTTTGGATTACATATTGAAATTCTTTTTTAATTTTTGAATTAATTAAAAAAGAGTAGGTATATAATTAATTTCAGTATTTAGATATAATGATGCTACTTATATTTTTTATTTTTTGTCTCAATTTAATTATATTTTTTGGTGAAGCTCACCTTCACCTACTTCACCTGGCCGCCCGCTGATGAGTTGGGGTATTTATTTATAGCCATTACTTCGCTAAAAACAGGTAAAGAAACATATTCTTCAATTTCATTTTTCCTCATTATAACCAAATACGCCTCATCATAGAGGTGTTATAGTTCAATAGAAACTTCATGGACTATCTAGCGTACCTCGTTATAAGCGAAACTAATATCCGTGATCGTTATAGAGAATCCACTGTACAACATTTATTAAGATAGTTAATATGTAATGTATTTATGAATGTAGGTTACTGGTTAGCTAAATAATAATTTCTAATATGATCCGTTATTAAATTCAACTAACTTATGTACTAACTAACTTAGGTACTAACTAGCATAAGTACATTTTTATTTATTCCTCGGTATTTTCATTTATGCTTATAAAATAATAACTTAATTTTTGTTTGTTATATATCAGTAGGTACAAAAATTTATTAATAAAAGTCTGCAAAAACATAAAATGTATAGTTCTTCTAAATATTTCTAAATTCTTCTTTCTAAATATCTACAAAACGAAAGATGCTAGGTATGTACAACCATATCAAAAGAAAAGTGGTAATATTATCTACAAAATACAATACTGATATACAGGGTGTTAAAAAATGAACAAATTTTGTATTTGCAAATAGTGATCACTGTTGTAGGTTGATTAAACTTAAAACTTATTTAATTTTCTACTGCGCCTCTGCTATGCTATCTCGGAATTTCATAATCCAAGTCTACGCAAAAACAGTCACCCTCATAATTGTCAAAATGACAAGGGATTGAAGCTTCACGTTAGAAATTAGAAAAGATAATTCAATAAAAGAATTAGATGTCTAGACGGCATCCATTTCTATTCAATAACACTGTATATTGTGTTGCTTTATGTCAAAGATATTAAATTATTTAAAAATGACACTGCAATAGAAAAACTTTGACATGTCATTTACATTTTTGTTACTCTGGAAACCTAATCCACATCCCTTCAAATATTTAGATTTTTCTCAATAAAGGTGTAAATATTTCGAAAATTATTAACGTTAGACCTATAAAAGCTTATAGAAACTCTTCATATTTTTAAAAAGTATATCCAGAAAGTATTTAATACATAGGGTCTTCCATTGAAAAAAACCCAACTTTGGTTCATTCTGTTGTTCCGACTGACCCTGTATAATCGAATATGTTTAATTTTAAATTATAAACGTCTTCGATACACATTAGTTTTTTTAAAATATATTTTGTTTGCTCTATAGTTTAGCCATAATCAAAGAAAACCGGAGGTTTTCTTAGTTTTGTTTTATTTATGCCTGGTTGCACCAACAAATCTTAAGCTCCAGCTTAGCCCAGCTCAGCTTTTAGATAGGGCCACTTTATATCATACTTACGCTGAACCATAATTTTCGGTTCTTACACAATTTCTTCGATTTGCACATCATTGTGACAAGCTGAAAATTGATCTAAGCCTCAATGGTGTAAAGTGTATGTTTCATAAGCTAAACTTAAAGCATGTCTTAAGCTTACGATCTGTTTGTGCAACCAGGCATTATAGTTTTATATTTTTAGGAGAATATAATGAGCAGTTAAATCATAGTTTTGAAACCCATTGTCAAAATACAGTTCACGAGGCAAGTAAAAATTTGAATGTAATCGACCAACATCTACTCAGGTCCCAAATAACGATGCAAAATGCTGTAACATCTTTAAAGACGCTGAGTATTAACTCTTTGTCCATTAAGAGTAAACTGCATTCCCTTTTATCATCAAAATTTCTTACAAATGTTACATTAAACAGGTATAAATAAAATAAATACGAGAAGGTTGCTACTGTGTATTATTTTAACATTTATATAAGTCGAATCATTTGGTGGTTTTACCTGGAAAGATTTCCGGGAGTTTTGAAAATTGGTAATTTTATGGATTTCGTTATGCTCTTTTCGAATTTCAACTTTGCTACCTCGTATCTCCGTCGCTCGCGCCGCCATATTGAAAAAGTGGCACCTACATAATAACATTGTGTTGGGAATATCTCCTTTCCGACGCATTTTACGAAAAAAATATTTATATACAAAATTTAACTAGACAAAATTTCCAACAATTTATCTATTTATAATTTTTTTCATAAAATCAATCGTTGTTGGAGTACGGGCGCTGCAAAGTACTATATTTCAATATACGTTTTGAAAAAAAAAACTTATTTCTACACCACCTGGACGTTAGCGGCGCGTTTTTTATTGTGGTTTGCCCTGTAGACCTAATGCACATTATAATGCACTTATTAATTTAGAAATTTAGCACGATCTCCTTCGATTTGCTGTTCCTGATGAATCAGGTGTTACGACTTCGTCCCGAGCATCGATCGAGAAATTTCGTCCACATAATCTGTGATGTGGCTATCAAACTCATCACACGCCTCTTCGTTTTCGATTTCATCGAAAGCTCTTTTAAAAATGGTCACCGTTTTCTCCTCTTCATCATAATTATATGATGCAATTTGCGAATTATTACAAGTACCACTGCAATTTGTGCACATAACGGAGCATTTTAATCCAGCTTTTCTGGAAAATCTTTTTTACACTTACAAGAAATAAGTTTCAACAATAACGATTCTGGAGCGGGGGGTTGGAGCATCGTAACAGGAATTAGTCTACTTTTGTTTTTCCATCCCCATTGTTCTGCATTTTTTTCATTTTCGTACCACCATGATACTATAAATAACAAGATAATATATTACGCATCCTGAAGTCGTGACGTAGTTGGAGACCTGCAAGTTCGTAATGGTTCGTAATGTCCGATTAGTTTTAATTGTTCGCGGTTGTAAGCTAAGTCTACAGTTGGGTCCGGGAATCTTTACCCCTGCGTCATCATTTAAAGCATACGAAATAAGTCGATGATAAGTCGGAAATTGAAATTTACTACACGCAACAGCAAATTACAGTAAGTGACTTGCTGTTTCGTTTAGTAAGTTTCAATTTCCGACTTATCATCGACTTATTTCGTATGCTTTAAATGATGACGCACGGGTAAATATTCCCGTACTCAACCTGTATATTATATTTTATCTTTAACAGTTATTTTGACAGGAATCTCGACACTAACTTTTTTTCGAATACATTTGAAGTTTAATATTATTTTGCTAATTGAATAATTTCATCACAGAATGCATACAAATCCCATTAAACTTTAACAAGAATTCAAATTCAGGTCTCCAGTTACGTCATCATGCGCGAATTCGGACGTATTTGCGCTACGGGAAGATACTATCTCGTTATTTATAGTATCATGCGTATTACCACTGCTGAACCTGGTGATATGTTCATAATGAATGTTGTCATGCTGCTGCTTCTGTTGGAGGTAGCGAAACAATATTAAATTTACCTTTATATGCTAATTTTGTGACGCATACATATCTATATTCATTTAAAGATATGTTTTCTTACTTTTCACATCTATGTAACCGTATAATTGAAGGAGAAAACAATTCATTTACCCAGGTTCCCAGATATTTGTAGTTATTCACTCTTTCTACTTGTTTTCCCTCGACATCTAGCTTTCCTACATGTTGCTTAGAAATAATCATGAACTTTGTTTTCTTAACGTTCATTTGTAGTTCATATTTTATACTAACTTGATGTAATCTATTTATTAATCGTTGTAGTCCTTCTAGACCAGGGATGGGCAAACTTCTTTTAGTAAGGGCCACAAAATATTTTTGGTTTACTACAAAGGGCCGCAATATTTGTTACCTTAACATGTTCGAATTTTTAACTTTTTACTAATTTTGTTTAAGGGGGGGCATGGTTTGAAATCAACATTGCAAGCACCTTTTCTTGAATTTTGTTTGAAATTATGGTAAAATTATTTTATTTTTAAATTAAATAAGCATATTCAGTACATTTCAAAGATTATTAAAAAAAAATTCAAGACCAAATCTTGAAAAATAAGCCAACGATGGCAAATTTTTACAGGCAGCTCCAAAAAAATGGATTTTACAGTAGAAATTGTCAATGGATCATATGAAACAAAAAATTCAAAAATATTTTATTAGTTTATGAGTTTCTCGAGGTAACGCTGTTGAGTTTTTTTAGTTTTAACGATTTTTGAGTTTTTGATATCACTCAAAAATCTATGAAAACTTTCAGAGGGATCTGTCAAGTAGGTAGTTTTTGAGTTACAATACAATACCTTTGAAAAAAAAACAGTTTTGAGAAAAACGCGTTTGGTTTGACAACTTTTATTTCAATTTGTTTTTTGTCTGTCAAATCGTAAAGTGATGCACGCCGGAATATGTTTCTGAATCGCAGAGAAATTTACAAAAGAGACGGGAACAGCTGTTGAACGTATCTCACTACGCTCAAGCTACTGCAAAGCGAGTGGAAGGTAGGGATATTAAACATGCTTTACTTCCGGTAATTTTACTCCGGTCAAGCTGAAAATTTTAGAGAGTATTCTTGAAGTTTATTTATTTATTTATGTATTTTAATTTAAAATAATAAAAAAATCAAAAAAATTTCAAATTTTTCAAACCGTACCCTTCTCCCCTAAACAGCATTCGCATTTAATTAAACATGGTGTTTCCAAATATATGTGTGTTAACTGTCCTGAATTACTATCGGAAATCCGATTTAATACAACCAGTTACAACTTACGAAATCCTTCTTTATTCTATATTGAGTATCACCGTACTAATTATGGTAGAAATGATCCGATGACTAGAGCTGTTAGGCATTTTAACACATATACTGTTGATCCATTCTTTAGTTCAATTTATTCTTTTAGGCAATTGTTAAATTGTGTTGATCATTTTTAGTTTGTTTATGGTGTTACATCATATTTTTAACACGTTTTATATTGTTTTATATTGTTTTTTATTGTATATGTTAGAATTTAACTATGTCAGCTATTTTATATTTCATTGTATTACTTTTTTGAACAATGGTGAAACCGTTAATAAACAAATAAATAAACCTTTGCTTTTTGATTCCAGTAGGTACAGATTGACAATAACCCGTATAATAGGTATCTCAACTGTCCACATTATTTTCATTTAAAAGATTTATGAGTTTCTGATGTCGGACATCAGAAACGACTAGATTAATTAATACCGGCCGCAACGGTAGAATATTTTAGAAATAGTTACATACGGAAAACACGAGGAGGTGTTTGTAGATGAATAATACTTTTTGACGCTGGTACGCAAAAACTATTGATTTTACAAAAAAATATAAATGTTTTATATAAATTGTAGGCAATTTTTCTAGTTTAATTTTCTACCTAAATGTTTTTTTCGTAAATTGCGTCGGAAAGTAGATATTCCCAAAAAACTGTTATTAGGCGCCATTTTTTCAATATGGCGACACGAGCGGCGTAGATACGAGATAGCAAAGTTGAAATTCAAAAAGAGCATATTTGAGCATACCGAAATGCATAAAATAAGCAATTTTCAAAACTCCCGGAAGACTTTCCAGGTAACCCTCTTTTTTTTCGACCAAATGACTGAACTATAATTAGGCCAGTTAATTAACGTGAAATACGGCGATACCGTATAATTCGATAAAGTTCAAATTGTACGAGAAGTATAAAGAAGTAATAAATGGTAGAGATGTAATACCTTTCATACTAATGGTTAGGCTTAGATGAACTGAACACGTGTCAAGAGCAAATGAAAATTACTCACCCAGACGAACCCTCTTAACGGTACCAGTAGGAAATAGGAGTAGAGGTGAGTTGAAGGGACGGTGTGAACAAAAACGCCTGGGGAAAGTCGAGGTTCAACTAAGGCTGTAACGCCACCGATGATGATGGTATGGTAGTCGGTTGCTGAGTCTAACATGAAATTACTGATTTACTTCTTTACAACTCTTTATCTTTTAAAAATATTGAAAAAATATATATGTACAGCTGGTTCCAAAAAAAACTGATGCGACTCTTAAAGCGTATTTTGTAGAAAATGGAGCAGTGTATTTTCTTCTTCTTCTTTTTGTTTTTGGTCTCGGTGCAAGGCAATTACCAGCACGATTTATAGGCGATCTTGATGTGGTCTGGCTCTAAGCCATATCAAAATCTCTGACTATGTTCTTGTAAAAAGCTTTTGATGAGGTGTGATATAATGAATATGAGTTTAATTATATTTAATTTATTATATTTTGAAGGATAAACTTATTATTTACATACTGTCACTGTCACTGCCAAATCTTAAAATTTGTCAGATAACTTCAACCTCAAAAAATGGCTGTTTTGTTTGTTTATTTTATTATTTGTCTGTCATAATAAATATAATATAATGTCGGACCAATCATACACTGTTAAAATACAGGTTTTGGATAATGATAAATGTGAGCATTGTGAAGAGGAAGGTGATTTAGATCATATATTTTTTGGTTGTTCTAAAAATACAATTTACTCATCTAAATTAATAAATGATTTATTAAAATATAAAGTAGCAACTCCTTGGAATATACTATATTTATTATCACTTGGTTCTGTAGATGTATACAACTCTTTAATTAACTTTTTAAAAGACAGCAAATTATCATTATAATTCCCTTAAACATTTTTAATTAATACCTTTGGTAGTTAGTAGTTTTAGCTGTTAAGCTTAGTGTTACTTAATACCTTTTAGTTGTTATCTTTGTTTTAAACCTGTTTTGTATAACTTGATAACTTGTATTCCTTATGTGTCTGGCAGTATGACGGTAAGTCTAAGCCAAAATAAAAAAAAAAAAAAAAATCATACACTGCTCAAAATGATCAAATCTTACTAAAAGTCGTATCAGTTTTTTTAGGAACCAGCTGTACATCAGTTTTCATATTCTTGGGTAAGTATATCTCTATTTGAACTGAACTGAAAAGTCTCAGATACAGAATCCACCATTATAATAAAAATTAAAATGGTAAATAATAATTTAAATCTGAAACTTTTCTTGTTGGAAATTCTTTCTGGTACATCCTGAATCTGCGACTTTTACAATTTATAAGACCGCAGACGATGAATATAGAAAACAAAAAGGACTCCACTATATGCATCAGTCACATTCGGTTTTCATTCGTCTAGGAAAAGGACAGAGATAAACTTCCTAATAGTATGTATACTCAAATCTGAGTAATAAAAAAGTAAAATATGGTTTTTGCTTGCTTTCGATTCAGATACAATTTGCTTGTACAATCCCTGGACAGCTGTTTCTGCCTTACAGGCTTAAAAATTTTTTATTATAATGGTGGATTCTGTATCTGAGACTTTTCAGTTCATTTAAGAGATGTCGCTGAATTGCGTTCCAATGTGGATTTCAAATGATCTTTGAAATTTACCCTAAATAGATGGGCTGGCTGGTTTTCGCTTCAGAGGTGTGCACGCTAGCTCTGCTGAGGAAGCCTGTAAGGCAGAAACAGCTGTCCAGGGATTGTGCATCCCTCTGAATCGAAAGCAAGCAAAAACCAACTGTTACTTTTCTATCTTTACTCAGATTTGAGTATGTACTAGGAAGTTTCTTTCTGTTCTTTTCCTAGGCGAATGAAAACGGAATGTGACTGCATAATATAGTGGAGCCCTTTTTGCTTTCTATATTCGTCGTCTGCGGTCTTATAAATTGTAAAAGTTGCAGATTAAAGGTGTACCAGAAAGAATTTCCAACAAGAAAAGTTTCAGATTTAAATTATTATTTACCATTTTAATTTTTATTATAGTGGTGGATTCTGTATCTGAGACTTTTCAGTTCATTTAAGAGATGTCGCTGAATTGCGTTCCAATGTGGATTTCAAATGATCTTTGAAATTTACCTTAAATAGATGGGCTGGCTGGTTTTCGCGTCAAAGGTGTGAACGCTAGCTCTGCTCAGGAAACCTGTAAGGCAGAAACAGCTGTCCAGGGATTGTGCATCCCTCTGAATCGTACATATTCTTAAATATACTGGGTAGATTTCTATTACACAAATGAATTACAACAGCACTTCTATTCCAGTCAATGAGAGCAAGAACAGTATAATTACCTCCGAATTCAATCTAAACAATGTGTTTCGACCAGTCTTATCCAATTTGAATAATATTACAATATCTGTACAATATTTTAACAATATATCTAGTACAATAGGGCAAGCTATCTCAACCATAATAAAATTATTTCAATTTGAATATTACTTAAATAGTACCCAGCTAACAGTGTTCGTATATATAACGTCAAACAAACGTCAACATTTTGGGAGAAGTTACGTCAAAAGTTACATCAAATTTTACCTAAAATATACGTATAAAAGTCACAGCGATGTTACGTAACAATTTTACGTTATTTCTACGTAACCTTTTTAACGTCACAAAAACGTCACTTTTTAGGAGAATTTTCGGTATAAATGATATTTATAAATAGGACTTAAAATTATTGTGTAAATAAAACCACATACATGATGCTGACACATTTATTAAATATTTGAAATAAACATTTATTATATTTTTGACTTTTATGTGAGAGAAACAGACAAAATTATTAATAGCTATAGTATTTTTACTACAAAAGCGATATTACGTAGGTCAAAATTTTTGACGTAAGAGAACTGTCAAAACATTAGAATGTGACTTTTCATTATTGCCATGTTTATAATAAACATGGCAATAATGAAAAGTCACATTCTAATGTTTTGACAGTTCTCTTACGTAAAAAATTTTGACCTACGTAATATCGCTTTTGTAGTAAAAATACTATACTTTATATTACAATACATAAACATACCCTTGAAGTAATCTTCATTCGTAAACTGCACACTTTCATATAAGGACTAGGCTGCTTCACCATTTTTAGAAGATATTTCCGTACATTTCGTTTTTCAACTAAACTGTCATTGAATAGAATTCTATTTTGTTTATCCGATTTAGGGAAAGAATGAAACGATAAATTACTATTAGGTACGCTTTATCCAAGAATCACATTGAGGCACACAACAATAATAATTCGATTTTTTTGACAACTCCATAAAAACAAACACGATTTTAATCACGGAAGTGTAAGGTTAGGTATTAATGAAAGGTTCAAAATAAATACGCGATGGCGCAACAATCTCAAATGAGATCTTATACGTTTATACGTGTCCCTACCAAAAAGCCACGTGTTAGAGACGAATAAATTCATACGCATTAAAACCTACCAAAGAGCCACGTTTCAGAAACGAATAAATTCATACGTATAATATACGTATTAAAATTTCGTATCAGTAACGTCATTTTTTGATAGATGTTACGTAACAATACAAAAAAACCTAAATTTAACGTTAATGTAACGTTATCTTGCTAGCTGGGTAACCATTCTGTGAAATTTTATAATAATTATATTGTATTTACTAAAACTCAAGATTACTGGTGTTCGATGCTTTCATTTAACATCGATGTTAACGAATACCTAAGTATCGATGGCAAAACATCGACCATGAAGCGTTGAAAATCGATGTTTTTCAATGATCAATGAACATCGCGTACCTATCCCTAATTGGAGTTAATAAATTAAGTCCTATTTTTTTAAGTTCAGATTCTATAAAAGTGAGGAATACTAGGGCAGACATTAGAGATCAGTAAGAGAGGTGACGTGAGTTCGGGGGCTTAAGCTGACAGTTTAGATAGGGCTGTAGTCTGGTGTACCCTAACAACACACAACATTCCAGGAATGTACTACCAAAGTTCTATCAATATTTGAATGTCCTGGACATTTAGGGAACATTCGGTGAACATCTGTTTAAATTATTCCTGGAATGTTACCATAAGACATTCTGTGAACATACTACCAATGTTCCTATATTTTAAGTTGCGAAATAATACATACGTGTAACAGATACAACATTACTTATAACATACCAGACAAACTAAGTGACACTTTAGGCCTACAGTGCAATAATATGTCAAATTTAAAGAGTTTCCCAAGTTCAATTAATAGAATATTATAAACATACAAATGTAATAAAAATTATTGTTCGCGAATATTCAATTTGGAATGCGATTTTGTTAATAAAAAAAATACTTATAACTTATGCAAAACCCAAGAGAGGCATTTATATTTATTTCTTTTGCGTTCATTTTCAAATTCGCCGTGCATATATTTTTGTGCATGGCGCTTGAGAGGGCATCACGTGACTAAAAACGACCAACCAACGACCTCGCTTCGGCAGCGTTACCACATTTAGTAGATTTCTACTTTTTTGGTAGATTTTTGACATTTTTGTAAGAATCCTAGTAGGCGATATTTTTTAGTAGCTTTTTGGTAGATTTCAACATTTTGTTATGAATAAAATTAAATTTGCTTGTTTTAGTATTTCTTACATTTTTAAATTAATTTTAAAGCTTTCGCTTTCTTGTTCCAAAAATGCTGACAACGTCGCTTTTCTTTCATCGTCATGAGCACGTGTGAAACAGGAAACAACCCCGAATAAAGTGGTGTATTATTATATCTCTTGAAATTCGCTTGAATCACTCATTTTTAAATATAATTTTATATTCTGTAGAGTAGATATATGTACATATTATGTCTTAAACACTTGTGTTGGGTTAAATTGATGAACAATTTGACATAATGAAAATTAATTCCTAAGTGGAATTTACTTACATTTACAATTTAAGAATGTTTTAATTAGAATGTTAGAATTTTAGACATCCTGAAGTGGAATTTACTTAGGTACATTTGTAATTTACAATTTAAGATTTTTTAAAATTATAGACAAAATAAAAATTTCATATGACAAATGACAGATGACTTTTAGATGATGGGCGCTTTCGATTTTTAATCGATAGTTATCTATACTGAATAATTATTACCAAATCGGTAAAGTTTTGATTTGTTTTATATGAATATAATTACAAAATACTACTGAATTTCATTTTTGACATCAATTTAATTAATAATAACGTACATTTTTTACAATATTTTTAATAATTAACAAAAAAATTTTAAGTTCACTCAAATAAATAATCGATTACTGCCATCAAATTCACATTAATTTCTAACTACATATAGCTGTTGTTTTTATTATACAAAAATCATTAATTATTCATACAAATATGTTAAAAAAGGTTTTAGTATATTTTAGTTTTTTATTTAGTAGATTTTAGTTTTTGATTTAGTAGATTTTAGTAGATTTTGGCCAAACATGCAGTAGATTTCGTAAATAAAATGTGGCAACGCTGCGCTTCGGCCATCTTGGCATCTTCATCTTGGCCACCTTGCTTTGCCGTGGGTGGATCGTTTGTATTATTTGTGCTTTTTAAGAATATTTTTTTAATTCGGATACTTTTATAATAGCTTTAATAGTATTATTAACATAGTGAATAAAATGGTGTCCTGTTTTTAACGCAGTTGGAGTAGCAGAAACAAATGTAGATAAAAAAATCTGCAGGAATAACGTTTCAATTATGACAGAAGCTCGAAACAAATGACTGTGAATGAAAAGCCCTATTAAAAGGTTAGTATGCAAATATGTAAACGAAGGCATGCCCTGTATTTCAGAAAATAAATTAATACTATTAATACCCTAATAATACTATTCATAAAAAATCTTTTAAGTAACCTAGATATAACAAAGTGAATAAAAGGCATAAATCAGAAGAATTATTATTTTATTTTATAAGTTAATAATTGGTCATATCCATTTATTATTTTAATAATAATTGTGAATAAGCCACAAACTTCGCTTATTCCTAACTAAAATAGTAAATAGAGATAATAACAATAGGATTTGTAAAACTAAAGTAATTCTTTTTGCGTTTTTGCTAATGTATGCCTTTATAAATAGGATGGTAGACCACACACTATAATATGCAGTACCAACTAATGAATACACAGAATATTATAGTCGATTTGCTAAACTCAGTCTCAGTACTACTGAGTCTCGGACACAACTGGCTAGTGATTTTAGTAAATAATTTTGCCAATTTGGTAAAATTGGCAAAAAAAAAATAACTAAATAGTTAATAATTACTGTAATTTTGGCAAAATTGACCAAAAACAAAAAAATTACCTACTAAAATCACTAGCCAGTTGTGTCAGAGTTTGGGGAACCGACTATACTAATAAACAATTTCTAAGCTGTTTTATAATATTTTGTGAGTCCATTAATCATATTTTTTATTTAAAACTAAAATTTGTTAATAATGCTTAGTAATGCATATATTTTGTATTTTTAGCTTTCCAGAAGATCCTGCGAAGAAGACATGAAGTATAGATCAGATTTGTTAATAGAGGAGTATGTTCAAAACACTTTTTAGAAAAAGATATTGACAGAACTTCACTTTCATCTGTTCGTTTAAGAGACTGTGCTGTTCCAATAGCTTATGTCACACAGGTATATGCATTTTTTTTCTTGGTTTTAACATCTTTAAACGCGAAATACGCAATAGCTTATCGAATTGATGCCATGTTATTTTTCTTTATTAAGGTCTTTGTTTATTATTGTGTATGTGTATTAACAACAGAAACATTTTTGGTTATTCTTTATTTTATTTTATATTTTGTCATCAAGTGTTCAGTCAATGTATGTAGTTTTCTTATGTACACCTTTATGGGTTTATACCTGGTGGATGTATATTTCAATAAATAAATAAATAAATAACCTAATTAATAATACAGTCTGTACAATATAGATACTGTTGTAATTCATTATCTACATCGGAGATCTAAGTTGACATTGTTGCCCAACTGCAAAAAATTTTTGAATTCATTTTAAGTCAAATATATCACATAATTATTGCGAAGTAGATTATACAACAAAACAGATTAATATTCAATGTAAATAAATAAAAACATCAGAAATAGAAAACAAGAATTAAGGTATAATCTTATGTTACAGTTATTAAGGTACCAAGGGTATTATAAGGATAATAACGCTTGAGGTCAATGGTGTTTTTAACAAGGGCCTGAGGGATATATGTTGACCGAAAGCGTTATTATTATAATACCTGTGGTGCCTTCAACGTTTAATGTCTGACTAAATTATTCTTTATATGCGAAAAATTTGAATGAATTTTGAATTGATTAGTTTTTAAATAAGTACATTTACCAGTAACAGTAGTAACATAATTGTGGTAACCATAGTTTTACTTAGGTTGATATTTGTCAACTTGACAGTATCTAAGTCGTTATTTAAATTTAATGCCCAAGGGCGTTATATCATACTTAACAGACTTCGAAATGTCATTATTTGTCAAATAATGTACCAGTAGGACAATAAAGTAAATAATAAAAACAATAAATATAATGAATACTAAATACTTATTTGTTTGTGAAAAATCTATTTCTTTGTGGCTTTTTTGTAATTAACTATTCTAATGAGGAAATAAGCCACAATTTACTTGAAAAAATAATTTTATTAAGGTTTCTACTTCCATGTCGGATGTCGTTGTCAAAATACAAAATGTTCATTATTATTATTTTATTTATTAAATATTATTTATTATTTATTTAAATATTATTTAATATTTATTTTTTTATTATTATTATTTATGCGTATTATTACCTGTAAATAATATTTCTTCTGATTGTTAATTGTAAAGGATAGAAAAATTACCTTTTATTTTATTTTCTTTTAAAATCAGCTGAGAGAAGTGGTCTACAAAAAACCAGAAAGGAAACGGAATATGTGGCTACGAAAAGCAAAAGAAAGGTTTACAAAGCAAATGTGACACATTTTTTTATAATATTTAGGAATGTCAGTAAATTACATTAAAAAATGTATGTAAAGATTTTTTGCAATAAAAATGTTTATATTTATCAAGGATGTATTATTTGGTATGGCCACATATCGTCAGTGATGTGACAATACCTCCTATCTGTTTTTTCAAGAGATTTGTAAGATAGACTAAAAACTTGTTTCGGCCACCTCCTGTTTTCATATATTTTTTGACTTGTTTTGCAGTAAATTCAACTATCTATTTACTACAAAAAAGTCAGAATACGTACGAAAACAGAAAGTGACCTTAAAAAATGTTTTTCGTCTCCTGCAAACCTCATGAAAAAACATATAGGAGGTATTGTCACATTACTGACGATATATTTCAGTGAATGTCTAAAAAATATACTGTGAATGTTCAAAGAACGTTCGTAGACATTCATGGAATGTTCTAACAAGACATTCAGTCTAAAAATATACTGTGAATGTCCAAAGAACATTCATGGAATGTTCCAACAAGACATTCAGTCTAAAAAATAGACTGTGAATGTCCAAAGAACATTCGTAGACATTCATGGAATGTTCCAACAGAACATTCTAAGAATATTTAAAATGCTGACACAGCACTTTCCAGGGACATTCGTGTGCATTTGGGGACATTCCAGGAATGTTTTCAATGTCCTGTGTGTACATTCTAGGAACATTCATGGAATGTTTTGTGTTATTAGGGTAGGAAGTGGAACAAGTATGCATGTGTGAATGAATAGGATCTCCCTAATAAGGAGCTCTCCGCTGAGTGTAGGTACCCCCTATAAACAGGCTAGGCCTGATGAATGGAAAGCATGAAAGGATGTGAAACGACCTTGCTAGATCGGTTCCTATCACCACTTAGTTCTCTGGGGTATCTGGGAATCTCTCCCAGGTAGTCCAGACACTAGAAGTGGACGAACTGCTTCAGTGACCAAGAAGCAGCCTATCCCAAACCTACCCAAGCTAAGGTGAATGGTAATCGTGCCGATGGCTGGATGGCCACAGGGTTTATGTGGTCGTGAACGATCCCATTGGGGTACCAGGCGAAACCTCATTGCATATAGCCTTCCTCCTCTGGTAATGCGGGGCTCTTCCAGGGGCGACCAACCTTTCCCTAGCTACTCGTGAGAACATCATGGACTCAAAAAACAAACTAACACTAACAAACAAAAAACCAAATCCCAAGGCTGGACCAAAACGTTCACCTCAGCTAGAGGCCGCGCTTGGGGATGGACAGCAATGTTCACCTCAAGCTTCGGCCCAAGTAGAGACTGGACAAGGATCACCTCAGGAAAATCGACAAAGGCGCCTTGGTGGCGCCGAGCTAAAAAGGAGAAGGAAGGCCAGAGAGGCGGCGGGGAAGGCACCTGCGGGAGCCACCCAGTCCCTCCAAGAACAAAGGTGAGGGTGCCCGCATCGGAAGCTGTCAACAGTTCCACCTCCAAAAGAGGACAGGAACCGACAGCCCCCGGTGTGAAGCGCCTTCACCCAAGCACTTCCACGGAAGGCACACCGCAGAAGTACAAGAAGGTACGCAGCGGTGGAAATACCACTGCCCCTTCCCAAAGCCGCCGTGACACACCTTAGGGTAGCTATCATAGATAAGGTAAACCCGTACGGCAAGGTTACTGCCGACCGGGAAAACCTTATCAAACGCAGCCTATGGAGGAATTAGACAGAGCAATCTTGTCCACCTCCAACAGCCAAGCAAAAGCAGTATTAATATTAATTCATGAACCTTAGATAATTAAGACCAAAATAACTGGTTTTGGTAGTCTAAATGGTCAAACGTTCAGCTTTCCAAGCAACCAACAACCGAGAACAGCAATATATGTTCCCAGGAAAATTAAAGCCTCCCCCCTGGTGCAGTTTTGCACCTCGGACGTAACTGCTGTTAAAGTAAAATGCCCATGGGGAAAAGGCAAAAATAGGAAGTTGATAGTAGGATCGGTCTACCTACCCTCAGATGCAGCTACCCTACCACCAACAAAGGAGATGGAAGATCTGGTTGACCATTGTCTCAGCCAGAAGGTAGAACTTATTATCGGCTGCGATTCGAATTCTCACCAAATAGGTTGGGACAGCAAAGATAACAACTCTCGAGGTAAATCCAACATAGACACAGAACTAGAAATCACAAAAGAAGAAATAAGGAATAACATACGTAAATTAAAAAACAGAAAAGCACCAGGACCCGATGGGATATCAAATGAACTCCTGAAATACGGAGGAGAAACCTTAATCGAAAACATAGAGATCCTCTTTCAAGAAATAATATGTAGCCAGCGTGTACCAGACCAGTGGAGGACGAGTATAACAATACCTATACACAAGAGAGGAAACAGCAAAGACCCTAGCAACTACCGTACCATCACCTTTCTGAGCACAACTCTTAAACTCTTAACAATAATACTTGCCAATAAAATAAATGAAAAATACACAATTAGTGAGGAACAACAAGGTTTTCGGAAAAATAGGTCCACAATAGACGCCATATTCATAGCCAGACAAATTGCTGAGAAAGCACTGGAATATAATAAACCTGCATTTATGAGCTTTGTAGATCTGACTAAGGCCTTCGATTGTGTAAGATTGGAAGATGTGCTAAGATTGCCAAAGGAGAAAAATCAGCTTAACAAGATGATAAGGATAATTAAAGACATTAATACGAAGAACAAAACCAGAATAAAAGTCGAGAATGAACTAACGTCGGAAGTAGAAATCAGCTCGGGAATCAGACAAGGGGATAGCTTGAGCCCATTGCTTTTTAATTTAGTCATGGACAAAATCATAGAAAACATTACAGGTACTGGAAAAGGATATAAGATGGCGGAAAAACAAATAAAAATCCTCTGTTATGTTGACGACGCAATCTTAATCTCCGATAACGAAGATAACCTACAGCGAATGGCACAAACTTTCAATACAGTGGCGAAGAACTACAACATGAAAATATCAACAGCCCCCTAATAGCACACGACGTCCTCTGGACGTCCAAAATAGGTCCATTTTTGGTCCTTACGTCCGTGGACTGTAAATGGACGTTCTTTGGACGTCCTTCGGTGGACTAAATATGTACGTCCTTCGGACGTCCGATGTTGGACGTCCTTCGGGTGGAATAAATATGAACGTCTGTACTGGACGAAATACGGACGTCTGCTGATCGTCCATATTGGACATATTATACGAATTACGGGATAAAATAGCAAAATAATTCAATAAAATATTAACTTAATTATGTTAACAAAATAGTTTACATCGAAAAGATAATTATATTTAATTCAAAATTGCACAGTTTAATATTCAAAACATGTTTTTGTTTTTTTTTGTATAGTGTGAAAATCTTATTTGTAAATTATTTGTTACTATGTTTTATTATTCTAGTTACCAAGATGACAAAGGTTTGCTAATTAATTCTAGTAAGCAAAAATATAATTTTTATCAATGTATCCGTACTACAAATGAATCTTAAGAGCATCTTTTTGAAGTTGAATATACGTGCCCAAAATAGGTCCAGTCTTAGTCCTAATGTCTATGGACTATAAATGGATGTCCTTTGGACGACCGATGTTGGACGTACTTCGTGTGTAATAAATATGAACGTCCTTTGGACGTCCTTCGGACGTCCGATGGTGGACGTCCTTCGGGTGGAATAGATACGAACGTCCTTTGGACGTCCGTACTGGACGAAATACGGACTTTTTGTGGACGTCTGAAAATCACCCCCACTACTTGGTTCCTCTGTTCACAAAACTATAACGATAGGCGATAGATTTTCGATTCACCCACCGATATCAGTTCGAAGTTGGAAAGTTGATCTCTCAGTCATTGTCGTCGTTAGGGCTCCCGTGTAGAGTTTTATTCATTAACCACTGATTTTCATAATGTAAGAAATTATATTATATACGAATTAAAGTATAATATACTTATACATATACTATATATTACGTAAAACTATGAAGACGCTGTTTCACAACATAACACAGAGTCCGACCGCCTCATCGGGTCATTTAGAGCATCAATGCATACGTCCATCCAATGGATTATTATGTGCCCCTTTGACATAGGCGCACATTTTAATCTACCACCCTGAGGATTCCTGCTCCTGGAGTTTTTCTGAAGTGCCGAAACAGTCTATGTTCCTGATTCCTCGATCAGATGAGGAGTTTTCGGAGCCATCAACCCCAGACAGCTACTGGAGCTCCACGTTGCAGCCAGTCACTTCTTGGTAAGTGAACGCCAAAGAGGAAGTATTCAGACTCTGCTGCTACCACCGTCTGGACATAGTCTATCGATTCCTGATGGCCTAGAGGACAAACTCGCCGAGAATGATGGACAAAACCACCAGCCAGGACAACTGGTATCCAAACATTGGTATTATTTACATTTTTTATTACATTTACATATTTTTTCATGCTCTGATATATTTCTTATGCTTTCTGGTATATTTTTCATACATTTTTCAATCTTATGGTTGTTTGGTAAAGAATGGGCCGTAGCTTAACCTTGGATTCCTGAGCTTAAAATAGGTCGATTTAAGCTAACTTACTTTAGTACGAAAGATGATAAAATAACCGAAATACAAGATTGTCAAATTTAAACTTTTATTTTATTCTTGATTATTTCCTGGACAATACATCATTTTTGGTGTTGAATTTAGATTTCTTGTCCCAAAAACCCCCGCTTACCAAATTTCGTGATATTATCCCATGCTTGTTAGGAAATATTCAAGAATAAATAAAATAAAAGTTTAAATTTGACACCTTGTATTTCGGTTATTATTAACTTTAGTATAACGTAAGTTAACTTAAATCGACCTACCTATTTTACCCTCCGAAATCTAAGGTTAATCTATGGCCTATTCTTTACCAAACACTCTGTATAAGTAATACATATTTGCATTCTAGCCAATCTTTTTGATTTTCTATGAAGTATAGACTTCCTTGAATTTTTACTGCAATGTAAGTAAAATCAACCTTCTTGGATTTGAGTTAAAGGAAAGTTCCGCTATTATACCTCGGTCGCGCTTTGTTTCATTTTATGTCGCGCTCCATTTTATGTCTCTATAAAACTTACCTCTACCCATAACGGTTCTTTTGTCAAACAGATTGGGTTGGTTTATTGTACGTAATTGTAGTAAGTACGTATTGTAGTAAGCAAAAAGTATTTAATACCTCAGTATTTTATAATCTCTGATGAAATATCTGAAGAGAGAAAGAGAAGGCGGATGAAAAAAAATTAGACAAAGTTGAATGATTATTATAATATTATAATATAATATTACACTATCTAATATAAAGATAATTATGACCTCCAAAAATGAGACGTGGGACAGAAAATGCAGAGAGATAGAATCCTATATTGGAGGACGACAATGCACTGCACTGAGGCGTGTAAGTTTATAAACTCTGTTAAGAAGCCGACTAACGAGAAAGTGATTCTAAATCCCATAAATCCCGAGGATTGGACACATTATTACAAACATCTATTAAATGAGAACAGAGACGAATTTAAAGAAGATATGAATTCATCAAGAATCGAAATTCTGGGAGAGCATATTACCATAGATATCAACAGAGTGCAAAAAGCTATAGCAGGGATGAAGAATGGGAAAGCAAGCGGACCAGAGGGAGTAACTACGGAACTAATAAAGAATGGCTCAGAGAAATTACACAGAATGATCACTGGCATATTTAACGAATACATTAATGGCCATCCAACACCAGATAAATGGAAAACAGCATATATGACTCCAATATATAAAAAAGGTGACAGGAGAAATTGTAAAAACTATAGAGGGATATCGGTCACAAGTTCAATGAGTCGGCTATATGGTCGAATACTACGGGACCTGATAGAGGAAGATTATCAATCGTCTGAAAACGAAGAACAAGGAGGATTACAGATAACATCTTTTGTCTTAAACAAATTATAGAAAAGAAAGTTGTGACAAATAGAGAGTTACATATGACTTTTGTAGATCTTGAGAAGGCATATGACACAGTCCCGCTAAATAAACTATGGGAAGTCCTGGGCACATCAAACATACATCAAACATTGGTTAGTGCTCTCAAAGATCTATATTACGGCTCAAACTCAAATGAAATTCGGAAACCTCTTAGCTGAAAAATTTGCAGTTACTAAGGGTCTCAGACAGGGATGTTGTATCTCTCCGACTTTGTTTAAGATTTATATCTCTGTAGCTCTGAAACAATGGAAAAGAAAAGTCAAAGGATTGGGTATACAATTGAACGATCAGGATTGTATATACTTTACAGTTTGCAGATGATCAGGTGGTGATCTCAAATGACAAAGACGACATGGAATATATGCTTAGAAAACTAATTGAAGAATACCAGAAATGGGGATTAAATATCAATTTAGAAAAATACCTCTCAATTTGCGCTGAAGCAGAACAACTCGATATCGAAGACAATCAAAAAATAAATCCATGTGATGAATATAAATACCTGGGCGTCATCTTCGACCGTAGTGGAAAAGACGAACGAGAAATTGAACATCGAATCATACAAGCCCGAAGAGCTATAGCATGTCTAAACGGAGTTCTATGGAGTAAAGAAATGTCAAAGAAAAGAAAATGGAACATATATGAGACAATGGTTAAAACTAGCCTACTTTATGGAGCTGAGACATGGAGAATAACCGAGAAATATAAGAAAAAGGTCGAAGCCACGGAAATGAATGCCATCAGAAGATTGATGAGAATATCAAGAGCCGAAAGAATAAGGAATGAAGTAATAAAACAACAAATGGGTGTAGAGGGCACTATAGTTGAGGATATTGAAAGAAAACAGCTCATATGGTATGGGCATGTGAGCCGAATGGGGGACGAAAGATTGCCTAAAAAAACTATGATGTGGCAACCCCCAGAGAAGAAAAAACGAGGACGACCACCACAGAGCTGGAATCTGGGAGTTGGGAAAGCGATTAGCGCTCGAAATCTAAATGAAGACCTAACTCAGGACAGAATACAGTGGCGTTTGGGAGTCGGACAACGTCGTAAGACGTTATAAAACCGAATATATGTATAACCAACTATATAATAAGTAGGTATACGTAGATAGAATATCTTCTTTTTAAGAAATTGTCCATTATCTCCACATGAGTAAGGTGTCGATTTGAAATATATGTATAATATACAGCCCATTACGCACCACCTTAAAAATTGAGCATTTTTGATGTCTCGAATTTCCTAAACCAGTTGGCCCATCTAGGTGATTTTTTTTATAATATTATAGCCTAGGATATAGGTTACCTCCTTAAGCTTGTCATGCACGGGGAGCTATATACTGTAATATATATTATATCACATCGCTCTCTATAGTAATGAGTGAGCCTGCACACACGGAACCATTAGTTCCGTGTCTCCAGGCTCACTCATTACTATAGAGAGTGATATGATATAATATACATAATATATTACAGTGTAGCTCCCCGTTCATGACAGCTTAAGGAGGTAACCTGTAGCCTAAGCTATAATATTATAAAAAAAAATCACTGAGATGGGACAACAGGTTTAGGAAATTCGAGATATCAAAAATGCACCATTTTTAAGGTGGTGCGTTAATTTCTTGGAGAAGTGTAATTGTAATTTAATGTAAATAATGTAATATCCAATAATTGTAATTTAATATAAGATGTAATTAATATAAGTTCCTTAAAAAATGTATTTTTTATTTCCCACAATACATTCTCCACAGGTCTAAATATCGTCGCTAGACGTCCACCGAACGTCCTCTCAGGACGTTAGATGAACGTTCGGCAGCACGACATTGGACCAAACTGGGACGTCCTATGAAGGTCCAATTGACGTCCATCGAACGTCCCCTCGGACTTTAGGTGGACGTCCATTGGACGTTAGATGGACGTCCATTGGACGTTTGGCAACGTGGCATTTGGACCAAACTAGGACGTCCTGTTAAAGTCCAATTTACGTCCCCTAGAACGTCCGATTAAGGTCCAATTTACGTCCGATTAAGGTCCAATTTACGTGCGATTAAGGTCCAATTTACGTCCGATTAAGGTCCAATTTAGGTCCTTTCGGACGTCAGGTGGACGTCCATTGGACGTGTGGCAATGTGGCTTTGGACCAAACTAGGACGTCCTGTTAAGGTCCAATTTACGTCCCCTAGGACGTCCGATTAAGGTCCAATTTACGTCCCCTCGGACCTTAGATGGACGTCCAATGGACGTTCGGTAGCGCGACATTTGGACCAAATTAGGACGTATAAAGGACGTTCCTCGGACGAAAACGGACGTCCTTAAAGTCCGTGAAGGACGTCCTATGGACGTCCATTGGACGTCCTTGTGCTATTAGGGCCAAGACAAAATCCCTGGTAGTGTCAAGGGAACCCATAAGATGCAAATTAGTAATTAACAACGAACTAATTGAACAAGTCTCGAGATTCCAATATCTGGGAATCGAAATATGTAGTTATGGAGATGTTAAAGAGAGCGTCCGAAATAAAGCCAATTACGTGACAGGATGTCTGAGGGATGTCATCTGGAGAAACAAAGATATGAGGCTGGAAGGGAAAGTACGCATATAAAAATCATGTGTAAGACCGATCATGACGTACGCGATAGAAACAAGATGTGACACAGCAGAAACCAAGAGGATACTGAGAACATCAGAAATGAGAACGCTGAGGTCAATAATTGGGAAAACACTGAGAGACAGAATACCGAACGACAGAATAAGAGATCTATGTAACATACAAGATATAGTACGGTGGGGAAGACAGAGACGACGAGAGTGGAATCAGCATGTGACGAGAATGGACAGCGAGAGAATAGCCCGTATAGCCAGGGATTCGAAGCAGGCAAGAGACCAATAGGAAGGCCCTTTAAAAGGTGGCGAGATAGCTGGCAGTCAACATCACAGCTACGAATACAAGCTCAAAATCGGTAAGAACATGCCAAGACTCCTATTATAAGAAGAAGAAGAAGAGGTAAGTCTCTTTATGACTATATTATTAGTAAAGATTTGTATATCTTAAATAGAGGCACGGAAATTTCATTTATCAATGTTCGTAGCCAAACAGTCATAGATATCACGCTAGCAACAGCAGAAATATCTAATAAAATTCAGAACTGGCAGGTCTCAGAGGACATCTCTATGTCTGATCACCGCTGGTTGACCTATATTATTAGTCTGGAAAAAGCCTTATCAAATCTCGCGACCCTAGGAGGACGGATGTAGAACTCTACAACCGCCTCTTGGAAGATGCTGTGCGGAATGAAAAGGCTTTAACTCCGGGAACTAATACAGAATTGGAAAGGTACACGATATCTATCCAAAATAAAATAAGCTACGCTTATAAAAAATCCTGTCCGATAAGGATGGTCCAGGAAAGTCACAAAAACAACTCTTGGTGGTGCACCGAACTGGAACACCTTAGGAGAGACAGCAAGAACTGCTTTTAAGCAAAACGCACCAAACTCAAAGAGGATTGTGATATTTATTAATCAAATCTCAGAGATCAATCTAAGAAAATCTGCAGACAAAAACAAAGAGCTGCTTGGAGATCCTTCCGTGAGGAAATCGAAGATACTCCGCAAGTTTCCAGGCTACAAAAAGCGCTCTCAAAAGATCCACATCGGCATATCAGCATACTAACAAAGGAAGATGGGAGCAAAATTTCCAACCTTTGCGAAAGTGCTGAGATCTTGATGAAAACACACTTCACCGGTTCTAGTGTTTTAAAAGTACCGAACTGGATGGAAGAAATAATCATACCTACACCAAATGACTGGCATCTTGTAACAAGTGCAAAAATCATTAACGTTTTCGAATCCCTTCGCCTTCGAATCCCCTTCGAAACATTATCGCTCCACCTTGTATCATAAATCCGTTCCAGGAATTGTACCGTGTATTGCATGGAAATGTTTGGTTCTTTCGTTTCTCACAGTGTTAGATCGATCTTGTGTTTCTCGTGAATAGATAAATTTTTATTTCTCCATGTGTTTACGGTATTTCAAACCGTCAAAGTGATCTTTAGCTATAAATCTTTTACTAATGGTTTCTGGCGACCGAAATATGTTTTGGAGCTGGTTTGTTTACGTAGCGCATACCGTTGTAGCGATAAGAGCTCCAAATTTTGATCAACAACAAGTGTCTTTTGCTGATTCGTCTGAGAACGGGCCTTAGTTGTGAAGACAGCTAAATCAGGCTTTTCATGGGAAAACTGGGTGGTGGTATCTGCTGAAATCGGTTTTGTTTATTCTTTTGGTGATTGGACGAGCTGTTTTGGTGTGCGTCAGAGGGTTTAACCCAAAGCGTATTTGGCATTTTCTAATTGGTCAAGATTTTGATTAGGGAAGTGTCTTAAGTCTGTAATTGGCCGTTAAGGATTATCGATGGGGAAATCGAATTATTTTGGAAGGGGCGTTTGGTTTCTGAGGATTGAGTTTGAGAGATCGAAAAATTCAGTTACGTTTGAGCCGTCAAGTAGTTACGTTTGAGCCATCAAGTAGTTACGTTGGAGCTGTAAAGAAGTCAAGTTTGAATAAGGCTCGGAGGTCTGCAGGGTTGCAGTACCTGAAAGGTTGAATTTCCATTTTAAGTTTGTGTAAGGTGAAGTTATTGTGCAATTTTATTGAAGTAAACATGGTAAACATGATCTCTTTATGTAAAATCGCAATAGATCACAGATCTTTTTAATTTTATTTTATTTTGTCTCAATAAATATTTTTTGATTCACTGCAACATACTTTTATTTATTTTTATTTATTTTTTTTTTATTTATTTATTATTTATACATATGACCTGGCCTCTAGTGACTAATCCAGGTCGTTTTTTCCTGATGGGATTACAGATATTTTTTTTTTATATTTTTACATTTTTTACTCAACTATTAAATCTATTTTATAATAACAATTTGCCATAATCTCTTAATTACGTATAACAAACAAATTTAAATAAACAATTTAAAATATTTTTGGTACTATCAACTCCCTTCTAAGTTATAAAGACAGTCCCTCTATTTTCAGAAGAGAGTTGGTAGTTTTTTTTGTTTATTTTTTTTTTATTTTTTTTTTATTTTTATGAATTATGTATTGAATTATTATTTTTATTTATTTATTTTATATTGAATTATTATTATTATAATTGTAAATATCTATTTTTGAATTTATATTTTATTTTATTTATTTTAACTTTATCTTACTCAACTTCATCAGGGTTGGATTATTGGTTGTCTTCTTCTATTATTATAGATTTCTTGTTGTTTTTTAGATATTATTTGTGTGAGATTGTTTAATATTTCAAAATATTCTTCATTTTGTAATATATCTCTTATTTCAATTCTTTCTAATCTTCTTCTCATTTCTCTGTGTTCTTCATTTTCTATAGTATTTTCACAATGTAACACTATATGTTCTGGTGTACCTAGTTCTCCACATTCACAATATGCATCATCTTTTAAGTTAAATCTTTCCAAATATATTGGGTACGGTCCATGTCCTGTTAAAAAGTGTATTAAACCTTGTTTTGGATTAAAATAATTTGGAATGTTTTCTAATATTGGTATAAAATTGTATAAACGTCTAGATTTTGTTGAATTTTCCCATTCATTTTGTCTTTTTCTATTTATTATTTCTTTTAATTCTCTTTTATTTCTTATATCTAATCCTATTATTTGCATTATTTTTTCATATTTTTCTTTTTTTAGCCAATAATTACATGCTCTTTTTTGTGTTTCTAAATGCATTGGCATTACTCCAGTTAAAACTGTGAGTGCCTGTGTTGCAGTTGTTCCAAATGCAACATACTATTTATTATTGTCTTTTCCCATTCTCTTGTTTCATAAGTACAACAAATATTTAGCTGGCTTTTGGTTTTTGTTTAATTTTTGATTTAGCTATCTTTTCTTTTACGTTTCTTTTTTTGTATATTTATGGTTCCCACAAGGAAACCAGTGGCACCCAATATTTTATTTCTTTTTATTTTATATTATTATTTGATTTTTCTATTTTTTTTTATTTCTAAGCTAATAAGAGCATATTAATAACATCCCGTTAAGAAGGAACCACTCCAATATCTCTTCCATTTACTGAGTAACCGAGGACATGTTCTTCAAATTGTGTAACACGTTTACATCCCCTTATATGCAGGGCCGTCCTAACCATACACGACGCCGGGGTGCAAGACTCATCTTTGCGCCCCCTTTTGTCAGACGATTATATAAATAGGTTATAGGTACGCTAAAATTAAAACTAGTTATGTTTGATTTCTTTATTTATACAGGGTGGGCCAAAGAAAACAGTCCACCTCGATATTTGGCAGTAATTATTAGATTTTAAGGAAATGCCGAAACAGGTCAATTTTTATTTTTAAATTACAATTTTTTGATATACATTTCATACTAGTGACGTCATCCATCTGGGCGTGATGACGTAATCGACGATTTTTTTAAATGGGAATAGGGATCGAGTGTGGTAGCTCATTTGAAAGGATGTTCAATTCTCTTTTCAGCAATATAAACATTAATATCTTTATTTATACAGGTTTGGACAAAAAAATAATTTTTGAATTAAATTAATTCGCAGAAAAAGAAGAATCTATGTAATTTATTTAACTTAAAATACATTCTATTGCTGTCAGAAAATAGAAAAGCATTTTTATTTGGCAAATAAACATTGCTTTTCGCTTAAATTAAATGTTCAAACTGCCAAGAGGTAGGTGAGAAGCTGTTTGTGATTTCATTTTAGCGAAAAGAAATGTTTATTTGTGAAATTAACATTTCTTTCTATTTTCGGACAGCAGTACAATGTATTTTGAGTTAAATAAATACATACATTCTTCTTTTTGCGTCAATTAATTTAATTCAAATATTTTTTTGGCCACCCTGTATAAATAATGGTATAAATGGCTATATGTTTGTTTACGTATTTTTGGAATCTGTTGAGATGTTCGACGGATTAATAATATGTTAGAGGTTTGATAATTGTTTTTTTTTTGAGTTATTTTGTATTACGGTCAGAAATGTTTTTTTTTAAATTTTGTTTGTAGGGGATCTGCTTGGTAAACGTTGTTTCGTCTTTTGAATAGTTGCATATTTGTCGGCTAAATGAAGCAATGGGTATTATTGTGAATTTTCCTGCAAGTTTAATTTTGTCTTTTGTGGTCTATTGTAATACTTATTTTATTTTTAACATCAATATTTGTGGTTTAGTTTTTGTTTTCTTAAGAGACTTTCTGAAATTTTTCAGGGAAAATTTTCCTACAGTCTTTTGAGAAAGTTTTTTGTTTCGATGGTAGATTTCCGGGAGGAATCTATACGTTCGATAGTTTTGTTTCGATGGTAGATTTCCGGGAGGAATCTATACGTTCGATATTTTTGTTTCGATGGTAGATTTTCGAGAGGAATCTGTGGCAGATTGACAGTTAACCTACGACCACATATGTGTTGACCGACTGGGTAAAGAAGAGGAGATTTATTAACCGACGTCTGTCATAACAGATTCAGAAACTCCGAAAAGAACTGTCATAGTTTTTCTTACTTGTTTTAGTATGTAGTTTGTTGTAAATAAACAAATAAAATAGTTTAAAGTGTGCCCCGACTACTTTGCATCCCGCAAACCGGCCACATTGGTGACCCCGAGAAAAAAGACTGTATGTACAACGATTTAAAGACGACATTATGAAAGATAACGACCAAACAATGCCAAACGATAATGCTACACCATACGAAGGCAATGATCACCCAATAATTGCACGGGTAGGCATAAAAGCTCCAGAGTTTTGGCGCAATGAACCAGAACTATGGTTTCTTCGGCTAGAGGCGCAGTTCCGACAAGCCAAAATAACATCTGACAACTGCAAATTCGATCACACTGTTGCTAGTTTAAACAGTGACATACTAATAGAAGTGGCGGATATTGTAAAGAATCCAACTGCTGGCAATGCCTATACACAACTGAAAGTTCGCCTTCTCGAAAGGTATGGCATTAGCTCAGATGAAAGGATCCACAGATTAATGGAGCTCACTCTGGGTGACTTAAAACCCACTTACCTACTCCAGAGAATGCAAGCTCTGGCCACGGATAGCATTAGTACACAAGTTCTAAAAAATTGTTGGTTGGACCGCCTACCACCTTCGGTTCGAAGTGTTATATCTGTTCTTGATGGAGATCTAGAAGAGCTTGCTAAGAAAGCCGATAAGTACCTCCGATGTTCCAGTTTTCCAGTCATGGCTGTTACCGAAAGCCCTACCTTAGACAAAGCAGTGGCTGCATTGAATGACCAAGTGAGCGCTTTATCCAACAGATTAGCTGTAGCTGAAGAACGGCAACAGATTCAAATGATCAAGAGTACCAAGTCATCATCTGACGAGCAGTGTTACTACCATCGAAGATTTGGTGCACAAGCAAAGAAATGTAGACCACCCTGCAGTTTTACAAAAAACGACGAAAGGGCGCAGTAATGGCGGCAACTGCAGCCCCTCACATACCACGCCGCCTCTTCATTACCGATGGAGTTCTCCAACTTCAGTTCCTTATTGATACAGGGGCAGACCTGAGTGTGCTTCCACGTAAAATCTGCACTGCGACTCGACCCAGCACTGTATGCCTATATTCTGCCACCGGATCGTGCATCCAAACGTATGGGCAGAGACAACTTTCACTAAACCTTGGTCTAGACCAACCTGTAACATGGACTTTTGTAGTCGCAGATGTCACCACACCCATACTAGGAGCCGATTTTCTGACACAGTGCATTAGTGTTGACATGAGAAACAAACGACTAGTAAGCTCAAATATGTCAAGCAGTATTACCTGTGTGTCTCGTCGTGTTAAAGTACCAGAAGTAGGCCTATCCACTGCCCATCCTTACGATCGTCCGGCAGCCACTATACCAGAGGATACTGAAAGGGTCCAGCACTATATTGAGACTCGAGGTACACCAGTATTTTCTAAACCACGAAGACTTCCACCAGATCGTTTTCAAGCTGCACGAGCAGAATTCAACGAGCTGATGCAGGCAGGCATTATCCGACCATCAAAGTCATCTTGGGCTAGTCCGCTTCACTTGGTTAAGAAGTCCAATGGACGATGGCGAGCCTGTGGAGATTTCCGCCGTCTAAATGCCATGACCAAACCAGATCGCTACCCAATACCGCACATCCAGGATTTTGCTAACCAGCTACATGGAAAGAGAATTTTCTCTTGTATTGATTTGGTACGTGCTTTTTACCAAATTCCAGTCCACCCGAAGGATGTACAAAAGACGGCTGTAATAACCCCCTTTGGGCTTTACGAGTTTCTCCGAATGCCATTCGGTTTGCGAAATGCTGCCCAGACGTTCCAGAGGTACCTCGATCACCTTTTTCGAGAATGCCCATATGTGTATGTATACATCGACGATATTTTGGTTGCCTCGGAGACTGATACCGAGCATGAGAAACACCTGGCATCAGTACTTCGGATTCTGGAAGCAAATGGACTTCAAATCAACAAGGATAAATCAAAATTCCGTGAAAGTGAAGTAAACTTCCTGAGTGCCACGGTCTCCCCAACTGGCGTTCGTCCATTGCCGGCTAAAGTAGGCGCAATTCGCAACTTTCCACAACCTACGACCTATCGACAGCTACGAAGGTTTATGGGTAAGCTCAATTTCTACAGACGTTGGTTACCAAATGCTGCGAATGAACTAATGCCATTAACGGACTTACTGTCTCAGCAAAAGAAAAAGAAGCAAGAACTGACATTAACACCAGCAGCTGCAGCAGCTTTCTCCAAAGTCAAAGAACTCTTGGCCGCGTCGACTGAATTGGTTTTTCCAGCAGCACCGAATGCCCAATTGAACATGTCAGTTGATGCCTCAGATGTTGCCATCGGCGGTGTTTTGCAACAACTTATAGGTGAAAATCTACAACCCATCGCTTTCTTCTCTAGAAAGCTTTATAAGACGGAGCGAAATTATAACACTTATGACCGAGAGCTGCTGGCCATATTCAGTGGCATACATCACTTCCGCCATTTTCTTGAGGGCATGCCGTTTACCATTTATACTGACCACAAGCCTTTAACGTTTGCCTTCCAACAGCGACATGAGCGGCAGTCTCCACGACAGATAAGCCAACTAGAATTTATTGGACAATTCTCGACCGACATTCGACATATTCAGGGTGCAGCCAATATCGTTGCCGATTGTCTCTCACGACCCGAAGTAGACGCTGTCACAACACCCATTACCATTGACTATAACCGGCTATCCGAAGCGCAGACTACAGATGAGACTCTCCAACAGACTCTGAACGATCCTGCTAGCTCCTTACAACTTCAGCGAATAGTTCTACCAGATAGCCAATGACCTATTTATTTTTCAGTCCAAGATGGTCGTATACGAGTTTATGTGCCAGCTGTGTTCCAGAGAGACGTTTTCCTGAAGTTCCACACGCAGTCAAACCCAGGACATGCTGCTACATTACGAATGATTGCCGAACGCTTTGTGTGGCATAACATGAATCGCCAAGTCAAGCAGTGGTCACGAGAGTGCATCCAATGTCAACGTGCCAAAATTGGACGTCACACTGTTACACCTGTGACACCTATAGGAATGCCAGACGATCGATTCGCACACATTCATGTCGACATTGTGGGCCCACTTCCAACAGATCAGAACTTTCGATACCTGCTCACAATCGTCGATCGTTTCACGAGATGGCCCGAGGCCATACCTATCTCGGAAATTACAGCCGAAGTTGTTGCGCCGAAGATCCTTGAGGGATGGATATCTCGGTTTGGTGTGCCAGCAACCATAACAACGGATCGAGGTAGGCAATTTGAGGGCCACTTATTTCGCCAGCTCAATAGATTGCTAGGTGTACAACATATTAAAACCACTGCCTACCACCCACAGTCAAATGGATGTATTGAACGTTTCCACCGAACCCTCAAGGCTGCTCTCATCGCCGCGGACACAGTATCGTGGGTTGACGCCCTCCCTCTGGTCATGCTAAGCCTTCGAAACACTTTCAAACAGGACATTGCGTGTACAGCCTCCGAGTTAGTGTATGGTACCCCAGTATGTCTCCCTGGACAGCTGCTTGTCTCTAGTGCTGCTACACCCGACGAGCACAGTTTTGTCCAACGACTACGTCAGACCATGGGAGCATTGCGGCCTGTACCGACGAGCAACCACTCAGTCCGCACTGCCTTTGTCCACCCGGATCTGCAGACTACGAGTCATGTGTTTGTGCGGACTGATAAAATAAAGCCTCCGCTTACACCTCACTATACAGGCCCGTTAAGAGTGATAGAACGAAATGACAAGTTTCTAACTGTGGATGTCAAAAATGTTCCTCAGCGAATTTCCATGGACCGACTCAAACCAGCATATATTCCAGCGGCCCAACAGGTGCAGGAAGAACATGCATATGCCAACCGTCTGATGAGCAACACAGGTCAACAATAGCCGTTCGAAACCAGTAGGTTCCTCACTGGAAGGGAGCCCTGTGGCAGATTGACAGTTAACCTACGACCACATATTATGTGTTGACCGACTGGGGAAAGAAGAGGAGATTGATTAACCGACGTCTGTCAGAACACATTCAGAAACTCCGAAAAGAACTGTCATAGTTTTTCTTACTTGTTTAATATGTAGTTTGTTGTAAATAAACAAATAATAGCTATTTGTATAACAAGGGAGGAAAGTGCTACTTTTCCTCCCGAGAATGAAGTTTACTGCCCGACGCGTAGCGGAGGGTAGTAATCATTCAAGGGAGGAAAAGGCACTTTACTCCCATGTTATACATATGGTTTTTCCACCTTCCTCAAATAACAAGTAATTTTTTCATTTTTACTTAATTTATTTATGTAACTAACCAACAAAATTTATTAGAACTAAAACTAACAACAAGTAGGTACAATATAACTGTCAACTGTCAAATATAAGTCAAATTATTAATGTAAACATTGTTAAATCAAAATATCAATTTACTGTTTTTTACCATTCTGCGAAATACGTATTATAAATAAACGTTAAAATGTATAGATGCTTACGTAATAGAAAATAGATATTGTACAGGGCGTCAATAAGTTATATTTCATGAATGAAATACCATGACGTCAGTTTTACTTTTCCTCCCTAGGGAGGAAAAATATTTTCCTCCCTAGGGAGGAAAAGTACAACTTTGCTCCCTACAATCAGGTCCGGAAAAGTATACTTTCGGTAGAGGTAGGTGGAAAAATAGTTTAAAGTGTGCCCCGACTACTTTGCATCCCGCAAACCGGCCACAAATCTATACGTTCGATATTTTTGTTTCGATGGTAGATTTCCGGGAGGAATCTATACGTTCGATATTTTTGTTTCGATGGTAGATTTCTGGGAGGACTCTACACGTTCGATATTTTTGTTTGATGCAAGTTAGTCTGACGTTCTTAGCAATCGTTTTTATTTTGGGTTGACACTTTTGTGTTCTGATGTATTTATTGGAACAAATTTTTGGGTGTGTAGCCCAAAACTTATTTTGTGTTTGTTTGTTTGTCAACCTTATTGTTAAACCATCTTGATAGTTTTGTACTACATTAGATTGGCCCAGTAAGAATTTATACTGATCTTTATTTTATTTTACGTCTTTTGAAGTTTTGCTGACGGATGGTAAACATTTTCTTTGCTTCTTGTTTGCTTTGGTTTGCTCTTGCTTATGGGGCCTATGAGTTTCGACCTCTTTTGTTGGTAGGAGTTGTTGTTTGTCAGTGTGGACGACCAGACACTGGGAAAGGCGAGGGCGTTGATCTGGGATATGCCCGCCAGTTGGCCCGTCGGAAAGAGAAGTTGTTCATGGTGGCAATTCAGCAACAGATCCAGTGCTTTTCGGGATTCTTGCGCTTTGTTAGTAAAAATTATCACAAGCATATCTTTGAATCCAACCAGGTTGTGTAAATGTCTTGCTGTTTAGTTATTTTTAGTATGTTTAGTATGTGTAAAATCACAATTTTTATTTTTGGACGGGACCGTAATTGACTATTTCAAATCTGTTTTATTATGAAGAATAGTTATTAACGTATTCTTTATTTTCTTTTTAGCTTTTGACTTTATTGATTCATATGACTGCTTGCCTATTTCTTTCGTTTGTTTTCTTCTTTTATAAAATTCTTTTTGCGCTTTTGCTTACCTTATCGTCAATATTTGTTTGTCCTTGTTACAGGAAAAGTTATACTTATGTGAAATTTGTCCTATTTTGTGTAAATATTTTTATATTATCAGATTTTAGTTCTTGCTTCCCCGACCAAACTCTGTATTGCTTTTAAAGGTGTTAGTAAAACTTAGTCTTATTTTATTTTTTTATATCTTTGGTGGAATATGCTACCTTTGTTTAGTTGTAGACTCTACCGATTATGACCTCTACTGAATATGACCCTACCTGAGTTTGAATTATAGAATATGTCCCGCGGTGTGCAAGTACTTGGAAGGGAAACGAGAAACGACCGTGCGCGAGTCGCGTAGAAATATTGCAACTATCTTAAATAATTCATATTGTCAATTGAAATTGTCAAATTGACGTATATTTCATACCTTCTGTCATCGAAGCAGAAAAAATATATATTGCTCCACAATATTGATATGATATGCAATTATTATATAAAGGTAAATTTAATTAATTGTATTTTGAGTGCAGTACTGCATTTTAATAACTAATTTTATTTACTACATACAATTGTTCACGTTTTCATAACATAACCTGAATCTTATTTTTTCTTCTTATTATTTTTTTGGACTATGGCCTTGACAATTATCCAGTAACCAGGACTAATATAATTGGCCAACATAATTAAAAGTGCGAATAAAAGTACAGAGCGAAGAAATAGGGGTCGCTTTGCCACGTGTTAGATATCATTATTCTGGTTATTACAACGAATCTAAACATCCACCACTCCAGTTTTCTGTAAATAAAAATCTTTGTCTAGTTGCCAACGATAGTTATCTTTGGGGAACTATAATGGTTCGTAAACTATCGGTAACTCTTTTGTTTGTTTTTGCGTTTGTGTATTATGTAGTATGTCGATAACAGCTTATGGCGTTGTCATACTATGTTGTCCTTGGAGTTAGTCATAAATGAGAGACTTTGTGCATCCAAAACAAGGGCAACATGTTATCTTGTGTTTTTTTTTATGGCGTTAATGATGGAATAGGTCTGGATCCCGCGTATGAAAAAAAAGTTGATTAATAGCAAGCTGAAAATTTGTTAATAGCTCAAAGGTGTCTAGTCGGATAAACTTTGATATATGGGAAAACTATAACAGGGGCAGTTTTAATTGTGGAACAGGTTAAAAATTTGGAACGGTCAGACCACGAAAACGGCACATTTATTTTGTCCGACAGAACAGACTTAAACTCTCCGAACAGAGATTAAACTCTCATGCAGAAATCAGACTGCTATTTATCACCTGTCATAATTCCTGTCATTTGACATATTCTACATGTTCCACTCATTAAAACGCCCATTTGGTGATAAATAGCAGTCTGATTTTTGCATGAGAGTTTAATCTCTGTTCGGAGAGTTTAAGTCTGTTCTGTCGGACAAAATACATGTGCCGTTTTCGTGGTCTGACCGTTCCAAATTTTTAATCTGTTCCACAATTAAAACTTCCCCTGTTCCAGTGTTCCCATATATCAAAGTTGGTCCGACTAGACACCCTTAAGCTATTAACAAATTTTCAGCTTGCTATTAATCAACTTTTTTTCTTACGCGGGATTCAGATCTAGAAGGTCCCATCATTATTCTTATGTTATTCGTGGTGTTAGTCAGGGCTGAAAGAATCCCATGCGTCCAATTAAACGGTAACATATCTTGCCTATATTTTGTTGACGATGACGTAGGACGTCGTCAAATTTCGTGCGTTATTTGGTTGACGATGACGCGCAGAGTCGTCGTATTTTACGATCGCGTTTTATTTGTAATTGTGATGACGCGTTGCGTTATCGCATGTTTTATTTGAGTTTTATTTGTGTTTGTGATAACGCGTTTGCGTTATTGCATGTTATATTTGAGTTTTATTTGTATTTATGATGACGCGTTACGTTGTCGCATTTTGTGTTTCGATTGTTCGATAATTGTCTATGCGTTGTGTAGTGTACTTTGTTAGCGGGAGCCTAAGGTCTCTGAACAATTACACGACGAAGTAGTTATTTGTGTTTTGGGACAACACTGTCGTGTTGTTAGATAATGATAAAATATTTTAGGGGTCCTGGATCAAAGAATCCTTGACATCTCCTGTATATAGTTATTTTAGTTTAGTTGTTTAGCTCTCTTGTTATTAGTGGACTCACTATGACAAATTGCTATTTAGTTTATTTAGTTTTGCTTTTGTTTATTTTAGTTTGGCTTTGTTCTTTTGTTATCAATGGACTCACTGTAACGAATTGCCTATTTTGTAGTTTGCTTTTGTTTATTTTGTATCTTGTTTTGAATCAATTATTTCTATTTTGGTTGGATTGATATTGTTAAGTACGTTTCTTCTTGACATCTACCCCTTGTTTTTAAAATTATATTTTTGTTTTAACGTTTTTTTTGTTTAGAAAATATCTCTTGTCTTTCTGGGAGTTTCCTAATTTGTGAAATTTTCCATCGAGATTAATCCCAGAAGATTTTTAAGGAACATTTGGCCATCCTTTCTTCTTTTTTTTAGTAAGTTTCAAGTTGTAGTTGGAAATGTTTCAATTGCTGGTTGGAAGTTGATGTTTTTATCTTTTGTTTGCGAATAGTTTACCTGTTGGCCACCCGCCTTTGCTGAGCTGGAAGCACCACTCTTTTCTGTTTCTAGAAACTTCAGCACTGGTCTGGTCCACCCTTTGGTTAGGCTGGAGCCATTTTAATAGAAATTTGCCATTGGTAGTTGTGCTTAAGAGCGAACGAACCGTACCTGGAGTCGACTCGTCAAGTCGAATATCTAGTTTAACTTTTTTTGTCTTGGGATTACATTGTATTTGGTCACATTGGTCACATTGTATTAACCCAAAGCGTATTTGGCATTTTCTAATTGGTCAAGATTTTGATTAGGGAAGTGTTTTAAGTCTGTAATTGGCCGTTAAGGATTATCGATGGGGAACTCGAATGATTTTGGAAGGGGCATTTGGTTTCTGAGGATTGAGTTTGAGAGATCGAAAAATTCAGTTACGTTTGAGCCGTCAAGTTAGTTACGTTTTAGCCGTCTAGTAGTTACGTTTGAGCCGTCAAGTAGTTACGTTTTAGCCATCAAGTAGTTACGTTGGAGCTGTAAAGAAGTCACGTTTAAGTTAGCCTCGGAGGTCTGCAGGGTTGCAGTACCTGAAAGTTTGAATTTCCATTTTAAGTTTATGTAAGGTGAAGTTATTGTGCAATTTTGTTGCAGCAGTTACGTTTGAGCCGTCAAGTAGTTGCGTTGAGCTGTAAAGAAGTTTGAGTTTGCCTCCGAGGTCTGCAAAGTTGCAGTACCTGAAAGGTTGAATTTCCATTTTAGGTTTGTGTAAGGTCAAGTTATTGTGCAATTTTATTGCAGAAGTCTTTGTGTTGGAGCTAAAGTGTTCCACTATGGTCTAAGCAAGTTAGACCCCGCGTTTTCGCTGTTTCTAGGCGAACGCGACTACTTATACCAATGCGGTATATAATCTTTTCGGATGCAGGCAGGAGTTAGAAGTTTTTTTGTGTTAGCAGTTTCTGACATCATAGTTAAGCTAGTAGTTGCTTATATTTTTTTTGGTCCCGTTTAATATACGAAAGCACTAATGAGCTCTTTAATATTTTTGTTCGAGCCGTGCCGATTTGTTTTAAAAAGTAAATGCTGAATTTTTCTAGAAACTATGAAACAACCATTCATTGATGTACTCTTAATGTATCTATTCCTTTGTAAAGTGACTTTAGTAAAGTGAACTGTGCCTTGGACTTAAAACCAACCAAGAGAAGATAAGGACTAGTACAAGGTATTTTTTTTGTAAACTTTTTATTAGGATTTTATTTTAATATATAGAATAAAATCATTCATGGTGCTTTTTAAGTTTTAATGAAAAACTTCTACATGACAAATTAATATAATATAATCAACTAACTACTGTCAGACACACAGTGTACATGAACTTAAAACTATGCTTAAACTTACAGTTTACATATTAATAATAACTATTTTTTTCTACGAGCGTGCAAAAATGTCTACTTTCGCGCACGCATTTTAGTTTACAAAGTTTCACTTTTCCGCACGCGGTTTTTACTTTTCCGCACGAGTGTTAATTTAGATATGTTAATATGGCCTTAAAGTAATTATAATACATGCAATAAACTAATATTTAGATATTATTTACTAATTTATTTCAAACATATCTTATTGTGCTCCTGTTTTAATGAAATTAACGCAACAATTCAATGAAATAAAATTATTTTGACATAATATTCGAAAGTCAAATCGGTGGACAATAGGGCTTTTCATCGACTGTCATTTGTTTCGAGCTCCTGTCATGTGTCACATAATATTAATATATCTACGTCATACGTCTTTGGTTTGTATCGTGGTGGATACCAATAACGTATGACGTAGATATATTAATTTTATGTGACACATGACAGAAGCTCGAAACAAATGACTGTGAATGAAAATCCCTATAACAGTCGTTTTTAATCATCGTCATGGAAACCAAGATCGTCGTCATGATAACTAATTATATTGAAAGTTTGGTTTTGACAACCTTGTCAAAGAATTAATTTGTGTATGTATTTTCATATTAATTAAATTCATTGATTAAGATTTGGTAATTTTTTAAAGACTCTTAGAAAAAATATTGTTCCTAACTCTTGCAGAGTCTCTTTTCCGCACTCGACTGCTTGCCGAACTCCCGCTTCGCGTCGTTCGACAAACTGCAGTCGCGTGCGGAAAAGAATGACTTTCTGCACTTGTTAGGAAATTAACTATTTCCAACACTCTCCCTTAAACTGTAAAGTGAGAAAAATAAGAACATGAAATTACAACTGTTTCTTTAGATGTACTAGGGAAATTCTCATTTTCAGAATTTTCTGTATCAGAAATAGTGTCCAACTTATAAATTCCTCCAAATTCAGAACCTGTAAATTTTACAGTTCCCTTAATACTAACTTTGTCCTGGTCATACACATCAAAGCCTTTTTGACTAAACATAATTATATGACCTTTAGATGCTAATTGACTTACTGATAATAAATTTGCAGCTGCATTGGGTGCATACATAACATTAGTTATTGCACCAGAACTAATACAATTATTGTGTGAATTAACTAAATCAATTGGAATATTTCCAACTCCGGTGGCCAATATCGTGCCCTTATCAGCTGTACAAAATTTAGAATTTTTATTTGGATCAAAATCTACCATCCAATCTCTATTATTAGACACATGTCTACTAGCACAACTATCAAGATAAAAATCTTTACAATTTGGAGAACTTACAAACATATCAGTATGAGCAAATAAAAGGTTATTAGTTTCACCATGATTCTCCTTGGATTGGTCCTTACCAGTTGGTGGTTTGGAATTAAAAGGTACTTCTTTTATCAGTGCATAATTATTATATATAGTGGTTTCATAAATATATTAAAATAACATTTTTGTTTCCTTCTAGTACCATGACATCTACCGCGGTAATGTCTGCGTTACTACTTTTTCATCGGCAGACTTTGACAATGCAGGCTTTCAATGGATTTTAGGAGATGCATTTATGAGACAGTTTTACGTTGAATTTGATCTAGAAAACAACCGTATTGGAATAGCTGACTTAGCTTAACTTTAATTAGATATAATATATTATAATTATATATATTTTTTTGTTACTATTTATTTGCGATACCTTGTATAAGAATATTGTATTCTTGTGTTGAAATAAAACTAAAGTAATTAAAATAGGTTTTTCTTTATTATTTCTTACTATCTGAGAATTGTTATCTTTCTGTCTACAATTTAATTTCGAAAGATAATAGGTTTGTTCGTAGTACGATCCAAACGATCAGCAATCGTTGCCAACCATCAGACGCATGCGCAGTTAACAGTTCGAGTTCGTAGACTACGAACGCGCTTGCATCTGACGGTTGGCAACGGTTGCTGATCGTTCTACGAACAAACCTAATACAAATCGAAACTTACGAAATAGTATATTAAGTATGGAGAACGGTAAGGGTTTTATACCGATCGAAGACAATTGTTTGGAGGAGGAGAGGAGCGACGACTCCAATTATTGTCTGAGATCGGTTACCCTTAACGTTTGACATGCTTATAACGTTTTTTGCACGATTGATACCATTATAAATTATAAAATTAAACATTTTCGTCATATTGACTAGTTTCATTCATTTTATCAAGATAGATACTTTGGTTGTTAGGTAGTAGCTAGGGTGCATAACAACAATGGAGAATTGAGTTTTTATTTAGTTGTCAATAATTTTAAGTACAATTTTGATTATTATAAATTAAAATGAGCGAAAGTGAATTTGAAGAAATTGAACGGGCTTGGGAAGAAGGGTGTTCCGCAATTATTCCCGAAAAATCCAAAATCCGTTATCAAAATACCTACCAAAGTTTTAAAAAATGGTGCAAAGGCAAGAATTTAAGAGGAAACAGTAGCGATCAACAGGTAGCGAAAACGCGTTCCAAGATTGCGGCTGTAATTTTGAATATTTTTTCGAGATATTTGGCACACGTATTCGTATTATAATAAAGAATGGCGGTACAGAGCCCAATTTGAAAAATATATTAATATGTGGAAATTACTCTATAATTAAATACAATATTAAAAAAACGAGCCTGTACCGCCATTCAGAAGAACAAAAAAATACACTTTCTTCAAATAAACTTTTTTATCCGATGCCTAGATTTTGTGTTATTTTGGAACTACTAATGAAATAAAAAATTTTAGTAGTTCTAAAATAACACAAAAGGTAGGCATCGGATAAAAAAGTTTATTTGAAAAAAGTGTATTTTTTTGTTCTTCTTAATGGCGGTACAGACTCGTTTTTTTAATATTGTATTTAATTGCAGAGTAATTTCCACATATTAATATATTTTTTAAATTCGGCTCTGTACCGCCATTCTTTATTATATTACGAATACGTGTGCCAAATATCTCGAAAAAATATTCAAAATTACAGCCGCAATCTTGGAACGCGTTTTGGCTACCTGTTGATCGCTACTGTATCACCTTAATAATCGAAGAAAAGACTCTATTGGCATATTTCGTTCAGACATATGCAGTTGAAAGCTCCTGGAAGCCTCTGGGCAGAATATTCAATGATTAAATCCACCGTTTTTCTTTATGATGGCATTGATATTTCCAAGTTTTCAACTTTGATTGCGTATTTGAAGAGAAAAAATGTTGGATACTACTAATGTATGCGATTCTGCAGGAATTTCTGTTAGAAGTGAAACCACAGCCCAAACAAGTGGGATTTCATTAAATAATTTAACAAATTGTACCATTAAGTTTCAATATTAATAAATAATTCGTTAGTTTTCTTTATTCTTTCAAAAAGTAAATTAAAATTAAGAGATTTTTTAACTCGACGGTAAGTGAATTACTTACCGTCGAGTTGGAGTACTTACCGTCGAGTTGGATTACTTACCGTCGAGTTGCTAGTAAATGTCACCTACTGACGTAAAATCTGTCACGGTAAACAGTCAAAAATGATCAATCGTGCAAAAAAACATTTTTCCTTCCCCTTTCGTGACCATGTTCTTATTAAACCAAGCAAATCACGGTATATGTATTTACCTACATAGCTAGTGAAGAATTATTAGTAGAAATCGTCATGAATGTTGACAACGGAAAAATAACAAACTATCAATCAACAAAATAATATATGCTCTATAACTAATTATTACACTTTTCACCAAATGAAAGATTACTGATTTATAATGTCTGCCCTAGTATTCCTTACACTTTCATAGACTCTGAAAAAAATTAGGCCTTAATTTATTAACTCCAATTAATTTTGTACGAATAAATACAACAAAAGTAGAATATACATAGATACAGTTGAGTCCGCGAGTCTACCCGTGCGTCATTAATACCTGGCGAGATAAAACACAAACTTTTTATCTAGCATCATTCTCTTTCACGCATGAAACTCATGACAAACCAGCTGCCGTTTGTTATTAAGTAAAAACACATGTTATTTTTATGAACCATCTAGACTCAATGCATTGAAAAGAGATAGGTACAAAAAAGACGATTCGGTATGTTTTCATATTTTAAGCACAATTTGTTTGACGTTTCTGCTTTGTTTATTTTTGTGGCTGTCAGTCAGTTGAATTTTTTGCGGGTTTTGTCTAATTTTTGCGTTTTGAAGTTTCTTTATATTACACAAACAGTTGTTTTCACAACTAATTTTATATTGGGCTCTGAAATTTTAAGGTAAATAATTATATTTTGGCAATTAATATTTAAAACATACAAAGCTAACGTCACTCACATAGTAAAGAAATGATTGTGTTTTAGTCCAGAAAGCCACTGCGCATCCGCTAGGAAAAATATTCTAATTCGGATTTTTTGTACAATCTTACTCAAAAAGGACTCCTTTTAATAAATTTGCATGTTGCCAGGACCAAAAGGTGGTCAAAAATTTTTTAAACGTTTTTTTTTTGTTTTTTTCCTAAAATTATTTTTTTTACATGGAAAAAAGTTTTTTTTGGGTTTTTTGGATCATTCCAAACAGAAAAGGTCTTCAGTGACTTTTCTATAAAAATGATAATTTTTGACATATAAGCGCTTAAAAACTGAAAAATTGCGAAATCGGCCATTTTAACGCTCAAAAACTATGTGAAAAACTGAAAATTTGAATGTTGCCAAGGTAGGTAGATATTCTTTAAACATCGATTGATGAAATCCCGAAGAGTTTTTTGCAATACAATATTCAAAACTCCTTTGTTTTTTAATTGCTAATCAAGCGTGCGCGACACTATTTTCTACCGACAGTATGGTGCAAATGAAAGGAATAAATTCGTTATTTCGTAAACCGGCGACTTTAAGGAAAAATCCCGAAACAGGTCGATTTTTATTTTTAAGTTATGATATTGTGGCATATATGGTATACTAGTGACGTCATCTATCTGGACGTGGTGACGTAATCGATGATTCTTTTAAATATGAATAGGGGTAATGTGCAAGCTCATTTGAAAGGTTCTTCAATTCTCTATTCAGTAATATAAACATTTATATAATTATTTATACACGGTGTCCAAAAAGTTTTTATTAAATTAAATTATTTGACAAAAAAAGAAGTAGAAGGACACCCTGTATAAATAATTATGTAAATGTTTACATTACTGAATAGAGAATTGAAGAACCTTTCAAATGAGCTACCACACGACCCCTATTCTCATTTAAAAAAATCATCGATTACGTCATCATGCCCAGACGGATGACGTCACTAGTATACCATATATGCCACAATATCATAACTTAAACATAAAAATCGACCTGTCTCGGGATTTTTCCTTATAGTTGCCGGTTTACGAAATAACGAATTTATTCCTTCCATTTGCACCATACTGCCGGTGGAAAATAGTGTCGCGCACGCTTGATTGGCAATTAAAAAACAAAGGAGTTTTGAATATTGTATTGCAAAAAACTCTTCGGGATTTCATCAATCGATGTTTAAAGAATATCTACCTACCTTGGCAACATTCAAATTTTTAGTTTTTCACATAGTTTTTGAGGGTTAAAAAATGGCCGATTTCGCAATTTTTCAATTTTTAATCGCTTATATGTCAAAAACTATCATTTTTAGAGAAAAGTCACTAAAGACCTTTTCTGTTTGGAATGATCCAAAAATCCTAAAAAAACTTTTTTCCATGTAAAAAAAATAATTTTAGGAAAAAAACAAAAAAAAAAAACGTTTAAAAAATTTTTGACCACCTTTTGGTCCTGGCAACATGCAAATTTGTTAAAAGGAGTCCTTTTTGAGTAAGATTGTGCAAAAAATCCGAATTAAAATATTTTTCCTAGCGGATGCGCAGTGGCTTTCTGGACTATTTAGATTTCGGTCAAAGTGAATAAAATAACAAAAATAAAATATGTTATTGAATTTTTTTATAAATTGTTTATTTATTTATTAATCAATAATAATAAAATAATTTATTAAGCTACTTCAAATGTAGCTGTAATTCTGCACAAAAATTTTGAAGCAAAACTTACATTTGACATTCTATATATTTGATAACGTCAAATTTTAAAATTAAACCCGTAATCGGAACAGTAGCCACTTTCTGTCAGTTGTTGTTACGTGAAATAAATTTCCGACTTATTTCGTATGCTTTAAATGATGACGCACGGGTAAAGACTCGCGGACTCAACTGTATATATGTATACTCGAAAATACATTTATCTCTCCTTTACAAGATACACTAATTCCTCCCTAAATAAATTGTCATAAATTATGATCCAACATCTCATCGCATATTCTAATCTTTAAAAAACCAGATATGCTACTTTTATAAAAAATCTGAGCATTTTGTAGCTAATTGTACAAATCCAAATCAATATTTAACAATTAAAGTTAGTAATCATCATTCAATCTTCGCTTGTCCACTGCTGGACATAAATCTCCCTCATAATTTTCCATATGTTTGGATATTGTGCCTTTTGCATCCAATTCCTATGATAACGTCTTTGATCATCAGTCCAACGTGTTGGTGGATGACCTCTGTTTCGGTAGGCATCATTTATTGGTCTACATTCCAGTATCCGCGTTGTCTATCTGTTATATGTCATTCGAGTCACGTGACCTGCCCAGTGTTGCTATTCTCTCTACTGCATCAGCCACTCCTGATCTTTGTCGTTTGGGATCTTGTCTCGTAGTGAAACGCCCAACATAGCACGCTCCATCGCCCTTTGAGACACACGGATCTTTTGAAATGTTCTCCTTGTCATGTAAGTCAACACTGGCAGAACACACTGATTAAAGGTTTGTCAGACGATTAGTAAAGACATACTGGTATGTCAGATGTATACCTTGGTCATGGATGGTCTATGGATCTTGTTCCTACGAATATCTCTTCGCTGACTACAAGATTTATCATCATCTGGGTTTTAGATAAATTTATTTTCAATCTCCCTTCTAGCGAGGAAAAGTAGAACTGATTTAAAAGTTCTTTGGTCTCATCTATCCTATCAGCTATAGCACAATATCATCACCTCAAGTGGCTAAGCTTTTCTCCGTTTATGTTTATACCCTTGTCGGTCAGTTTTGTCCTTTTACATATATATTCCAAAAGAGCAGTGAACAGTTTCGGTGATATGGTATGCCCCTGACGTACTCCACGTTGTATCGGGAATTTTTGAGTTTAACAATCACCCACTCTAACCTTAGCTGTTGCGTTTTGTTCCTCCCAACATTTTTTGTTGATTTATGGTGTCAAAGGCCTTTTCATGGTCTACAAATATCAAAGCTAGTGGTTATATTCAGTACATTTTTTTATTACCAATAGGTGATCGTTTTTCCGTAGCCTTTTCCAAAACCCGCCTGTTCTATGGGCTGATAAAATTCCAATTTATTTTCTAATCGGGTCGTAAATATTTTTTTCTACGAGCGTGCAAAAATGTTTACTTTTGCGCACGCATTTTAGTTTAGAAAGTTTTACTTTTCCTCACGCGTGTTACTTTTCCGCACGCGTTTTACTTTTCCGCACGCTTGTTAATTTAGATATGTTAATATGGACTTAAAGTAATTATAATACATGCAATAAACTAATATTTAGATATTATTTACTAATTTATTTCAAATAGTCCTGTCGCCAGGGGGGGTACAACGGCCTCGTTAATTCAGATGGACTTACCCAAGTTTTTTTTATGTATTTTGACCCGTAGAACACGAATTTTTTGGGTAACAGTTGATCCGGATGTCGATAAGATTGCTATAGACCAAGAACTTGAGGAATCAAATAACAGCGATTTTTGGCAAAACAAAACAATATTTTGTATTTTTTGGGTCATTTTAAGCAAAAAATATTTCTACAAGTTTTTTAGTAGGATGCACAGTTTTCGAGATAAACGCGGTTGAACTTTCAAAAAATCGAAAAACTGCAATTTTTAAACCCGAATAACTTTTGATTAAAAAATAAAATAGCAATTCTGCTTAGCGCCTTTGAAAGTTCAAGTCAAATTATGTCGGTTTTGATTATTTGCATTGCTAAAAATTTATTGTGTTATTGTTAAACAAAGCTACAAACAACTAGTGCGTGAGTGATGTTTCTATGATTTCTCATTTAAAATCGAACGAGTAGGTAGAATAGGTACTAGTGCAATCAAGACTATTTCTACGTTACATGCGTTAAAACACATGTAAAAGCACGGGAAACCCTACGTGTTTATAGCTTTGTTAAACAATAAAAAAATAAATTTTTACCAATGGAAATAATCAAAACCGATATAATTTGACTTAAACTTTTAAATGCGGTAAGCAGACTTGCTATTTTATTTTTTAATCAAAAGTTATTCGGGTTCAAAAATTGCAATTTTTCGATTTTTTTAAAGTTCAACCGCGTTTATCTCGAAAACTGTGCATCCTACGAAAAAACTTGTAGAAATATTTTTTACTTAAAATGGCCCAAAAAATACAAAATAGTGTTTTGTTTTGCCAAAAATCGCTGTTATTTGATTCCTCAAGTTCTTGGTCTATAACAATCTTATCGACATCCGGATCAACTGTTACCCAAAAAATTCGTGTTCTACGGGTCAAAATACATAAAAAAAACTTGAGTAAGTCCATCTGAATTAACGAGACCGTTGTACCCCCCCTGGCGACAGGACTAAAATATATTTTATTGTGTTCATGTTTTAATGAAATTAACGCGAGAATTCGATGAAATAAAATAATTTTGACATAATATTCGAAAGTCAGATCAGTAGACAATAACAGTGGTTTTGAATCGTCGTCGTCGTCATGGAAACCAAGATCGTCGTCATGCTAACCAATTATGCTGGAACTTTGGTTTTGACAACCTTGTCAAAGAAATAATTTGTGTATGTATTTTCAGTAGTAATTGCACAAGAGCTCTGAAATTCTATATTAATTTCAGAGGTCGAGTGCAATTTGTTGCGATTATTTCATGAATAAAACTGTTCAAAACCAAAATTTTATTGTAATTTATTTATGTAAGTACCATTAAACACACAGTTTTTATAAATATTTGACGATTGAAAGTCATCACTTTTATAATTTTTAAAACTTTAATTGTCATTAATATCACTGAATGTATTTTTTTTTCGTAGCAACGAAAGGCATCTGACGTAATATACTTAACGACGGGAGATAAAAGTATGACTTTCTGCACTTGTTAGGAAAATAACTATTGTAAATAGTTTGTAAAAATGAGAAAGTATATTAATGGGCCTGTAGTTTCTGAGGTCGGTAGCATTACCTTTTTTCTGAAGTAGGATAATTTCTGCGTTATATTAATGAATTAAGTAAGTAATAAAAACTATAAATATAATAAAAACAAGCTAAAAATACGAGCATTATCATAACGAAAACTTTGTTTATTTACGTATTTTAATTCATAATATGGAAAATTGCTATTATGAAAAGTTGTTTAGAATTAAAAATTATGTTTTAATGTGCAATTATATCATTCTACAAAGTAAGTTATCAATCGAAGTAGCACAGAAAACGACAATAAATATCGTCTCCATACCACCAGATTGACAACAGGTGGAATACTTTCTTTGGTTACACCTCCTGAGATTTTCAAAATTTATAAATCAAACAGGATGCCGAGGAAATTAAGATGAGAGAATTTTAAAAATTCACAACTCATCTGCTCAGCGTGGTAAGTTCCAACAAGAAAGATTCCTTAATACTCATACAAAAGAGTAAATGAATTAAAAATGTATAAACATTTTCAATTTCTTTGCACCACGAAAATGCAGCAGCTGCATAATACTCTGGTTAAATTGGAGAGTGCAGAAAGACTCTATACCGGTAAAATTGAAAATGTTTATATATTTTTAAATCATTTACTCTTTTTTATGAGTATTAAGGAATCTTTCTTGTTGGAACTTACCACGCTGAGCAGATGAGTTGTGAATTATTTAAAATTCTCTCATCTTAATTTCCTCGGCATTCTGTTTGATTTATAAATTTTAAAAATCTCAGGAGGTGTAACTAAAGAAAGTATTCCATCTGTTGTCAATCTGGTGGTATGGAGACGATATTTTATTGTCGTTTTCTGTGCTACTTCGATTGATAACTTACTTTGTTTTTCGGTAGATGGCTCTAGTTTATCCGTGACATTTCTTTCTTTGCAATTCGGAAGGGCCCAAAGTATGATACGTGGAGAAATCGGAGAGAAGAGGATATGGGACTACTGATGAAGGGGAAAAGACCTCGGAAACCGGTAAAGACTCTTCCTGCTCCTATTTAAACAGAGTATTATGCAGCTGCTGCATTTTCGTGTTGCAAAGAAATTGAAAATGTTTATACATTTTTATATCATTCTAATTTAAATGTTCTGAACTATAAAGGTACTTTACTCTTAATCGAAAGTCATATTTTTTATATACCTCGTATAAAATTAATAAAATTTGATATATGATGGTTGCATCATAATTCTTTGACCATGAAGAGCTTTTTATGAAGAATAACTTTTCTTCGTCAAATTAAAAATAAAAGAGTTATAAATGAAAATGTTGTTGGTATCCATAATTTGAGAAAAATCTTCAAATATTTTTTTCCATTAGAAGGATGTAATTGCACATATCATACCACAATTTTTTATTCCAAACAACAATTTCATACAGTCGGTTGGCTAAACTCAGACACAACTGGCTAGTGATTTTAGTCAGTAATTTTGCCAATTTGGCAAAAAAAAAAAATTAGTAAATAGTTAATAATTACTAAATAATTAGTAATTTTGCTAATTTTGGCAAAATTGGCAAAAAAAAACAAAAAAATTACCTACTAAAATCACTAGCCAGTTGTGTCTGAGTTTAGCGAACCGACTATAATAACAATTTTCTTTTCATAACAAATGGAACAGTCCATTTATTATTAGGTGCTCCCATTAAAGGGGAGGCCGTATACTCGTATAAACCTTTTTATTTAAAGTTGTTAATAAATTATTGCTTTTACAATATATCTACTCAAACTCAAATTGTATTTTTGAACATCTTATTTATTTTATATAATAATTAAATTCACTATCAAAAAATGACATTGATATTTTATTAATACTTAAAAATAAAAATAAACTGTCTTAATTTTTACCTCGATCAGAGAGTGCAGCCAGCACTCTTATCGACGATTTCACCTCTTGTTAGAGGTTCATCAGAGACTGCATGGACTGCATAGGCTGCTTTCTCTGGTCCAGGTAAAATTTTCGACATATTAATCCCCCACTGCAACTGACGAGAAGGTAGTAGATGCGTAGCGGCATCTCCTAAATAAAAGACTAAGTTTTTCAACCTAATGAAAATATTTGTAAATTAAATATTTTTAAAAGATTTTTAATTCAAAAACTTATTGGCCCATCTTCCTGGTTACACCTCCAAGGCTTCTACAATATGCAAGCCAAATGGATCCTGCAGTGAAGACAAAAGGGAAGGAATTCTACACTATGCAATTCAGAACCCCCGTCTGCAGCGTGGTAAAGTTCCAACGGAAAATGGACCTAGTTACTCTATAGGAGTAATACTAATATAAAAATAAAAATGTATACCATTTTTATTCAGTTGAAATGCGAAGCCAAAACTGTCTTAATTTTTACCTAGATCAGAGAGGGCAGCCAGCACTCTTATCGACGATTTCACCTCTTGTTAGAGGTTCATTAGAGACTGCATAAGCTGCTTTCTCTGGTCCAGGTAAAAATTTTCGACATATTAATCCCCCACTGCAACTGACGAGAAGGTAGTAGGTGCGTAGCGGCATCTAAATAAAAGACTAAGTTTTTCAACCTAATGAAAATATTTGTAAAGGCGGTAGTAGTTAAAAAAAATATTTAATTTACAAATATTTTCATTAGGTTGAAAAACTTAGTCTTTTATTTAGCAGATGCCGCTACGCACCTACTACCTTCTCGTCAGTTGCAGTGAGGGATTAATATGTCGAAAATTTTTACCTGGACCAGAGAAATCAGCCTATGCAGTCTCTGATGAACCTCTAACAAGAGGTGAAATCGTCGATAAGAGTGCTAGCTGCACTCTCTGATCTAGGTAAAAATTAAGACAGTTTTGGCTTCGCATTGCAACTGAATAAAAATGGTATACATTTTTATTTTTATATTAGTATTACTCCTATAGAGTAACTAGGTCCATTTTCCGTTGGAACTTTACCACGCTGCAGACGGGGGTTGTGAATTGCATAATGTAGAATTCCTTCCCTTTTGTCTTCACTGCAGGATCCATTTGGCTTGCATATTGTAGAAGCCTTGGAGGTGTCACCAGGAAGATGGACCAATAAGTTTTTCAATTAAAAATCTTTTAAAAATATTTAATTTACAAATATTTTCATTAGGTTGAAAAACTTAGTCTTTTATTTAGCAGATGCCGCTACGCACCTACTACCTTCTCGTCAGTTGCATTGGGGGATTAATATGTCGAAAACTTTTACCTGGACCAGAGAAAACAGCCTATGCAGTCTCTGATGAACCTCTAACAAGAGGTGAAATCGTCTATAAGAGTGCTGGCTGCACTCTCTGATCTAGGTAAAAATTAAGACAGTTTTGGCTTCGCATTGCAACTGAATAAAAATGGTATACATATTTATTTCTATATTAGTATTACTCCTATAGAGTAACTAGGTCCATTTTCCGTTGGAACTTTACCACGCTGCAGACGGGGGTTGTGAATCTCATAGTGTAGAATACCTTCCCTTTTGTCTTCACTGCAACATCCATTTGGCTTGCATATTGTAGAAGCCTTGAAGGTGTCACCAGGAAGATAGGCCAATAAGTTTTTCAATTAAAAATCTTTTAAAAATATTTAATTTACAAATATTTTCATTAGGTTGAAAAACTTAGTCTTGTATTAATACTTAATTTAAAATTTAGTTTGACGTTCACGAAGTGTCAAACTCAAATGTAGATAACCTATGCTTTGCTTAGCAAATTCAGTTTAAAAAACTAGCCTACTTACTAGCAACGATTTCAGCTGACGTTTAGTATGTCGGCAGAAAATAAAAGGATTGTGAAGTCACATTTTAGACTTTGAGGTCGATTATCTCGAAGACCGTTAGATATATCGAAATGTCGTTTTCAGATTTAGATTCAGAAGACATAAGAATCCATCGATAATAATGCTCTAAGTATTTCAGGAGCGGCAACACACTAACGCACAGACTTTGCGAATTTATAAACGAAAAGTTTTCGTTGAAAATACTTATAGGAAATAAGAAAACAAATCTGAAGTGTCAACAACGCAACTGTCAATTAAGGGTTACCAATTTATGCCAAAATGTCACCTTCGTTAGATTACAGTTGAGGCCATGAGAGCCAGAGTGGCCTAACTGATTTTAACATTACTTTACATAATTAAAGAAAATGATGAGAAGCTGTCAATGTCCGATTGTTTTAGTAATTGTATGTTGACCAATAATGATTATTTTTCAACATAAAACAATCGGATATTGTTAGCTTCTGATCTTTTTCTTTGATCATGTAAAGTAATGTTAAAATCAGTTAGGTCACTCTGGCTCTCATGGCCTCAGTTAAGTGTGATCTGAACAAGTGTGTTTCATAAAAACGCTTTATAATCCACTTATACAATGAAATGAAACAATATATGGTGTATTTCTTTCAGTTTACATTAATAGAAAGACTCAAATATTATTTCTAGGCGTACCTATATAATAAAATATGTCTAGTGGCAGTAATTCTAAAAAAAGGAACAGAATTTAATGTTTTTCATTTTTCTAAGTTCTATGTTCTAGTTCCTCTCATGGCCTTAGTTAAGTGTGATCTGGACAAGTGTGTTTCATAAAAACGCTTTATAATCCACTTATACAAATGAAACGAAACAAGATATGGTGTATTTCTTTAAGTTTACATTAATAGAGAGACTAATATTATTTCTAGGCGTACCTACAGGGTGTTTGGTAAAGAATGGGCCATAGCTTAACTTTAGATTTCTGAACTTAAAATAGGTCGATTTAAGCTAACTTGTCTACCAACTAAACTCTCCCCCTCTTTCTCCAGCCGACGGGTCTGAAACCGCTCTTAGCAAGCATATCTGACCCCCTTCCCCCACCATCAAAAACTTTATTTTTCGGTTTTATTTTTTTAGATGGGATGCAATCAATTTTAAAATTTCAAAAAATTCACAAATATATCTGAGGCTTTTACAAAACATGTCTATTTTTTATAGATCGATTGGTTAATTGTACATAACAACAATAAAAATTTATTTTTTTGGAAAAAAGGGTACAACTTTTTTTTTGAGATTGCTGCAGGTTTATTATTTTTTCTATTTTATGTATTATATCAAACACTATATTTTGGATTTTTTTTCAGATTTTACCGTAACGTTCGCCATCTTCAAAAATCTAAAAAACTGTTTTTTAGAGGGTTCTTGGGGATTTTCCCTAATTTATAGACTTGAAAATAGATCCAATCAATGTTTTTTGTAGGTAATATGTAAATTGAAGAAACACGTTCTCCAATTGCAAAATGGGAGAAACACGTTCACACCCCTAAAAACCCCCTAAAAAACAGTTAGTTTTTTGGATTTTGGAAGTTGCGAAAGTTACGGAAGAATCTAAAAAAAAAAATCAAAAATATAGTGTTTGATAAATACATAAAATAGATAAAAAAATTAAACCTACAGACATCTCCAAAAAAAAATTATACGATTTTTCAAAATTTTTTGAAGTTATGTATACTTACACTTACAAAAATAGACATGTTTTGTAAAAGCCTCGGCTATGCCTCTGAATTTTTTAAAATTTTAAAATTGATTGCATCCCATCTAAAAAAAAATAAAAACGAAAAATGAAGTTTTTGATGGAGGGGGAAGGGGGTGTGGGATTAAAATTACTCTGAGTCTTATTTTAAAATCACACAAAACTTAAAAAAAAATGAAAAAATTGAATTCTGTGACTGGGGAGGGTAGCTTTTAATTTATTTTTCCCGTCCATAAGTGGAAAGTTTGATGCGCCACTGTCGACGCATGGCAACTAAAAAGTGACGGCAGAGTGTTCATACGTTTTCTTTTAGGTTCTACTATTTAAGTTATGGGCTCTTATCGTGCCTAAAATGATTAGTAAATTTCACCTATACCGGCTTCTAGTCTACAATACAAAAACTTAAATAATCCAAACCTTTGATAATTTTAGGACTATTGCTGACAGTATGGAACCCGTAAAATTTTTATTAGTTATCAACTTATAAAACCAATAGGTACTAAACTTTGAACAACTAACAGATTTTTTTTGAAAATGCTTTAGGATCTCCAGATAAATTAGGACTATCTAAAACTTATATAGGAGACACAATAGGCTTATTGAAGTGAAAACTTCTTTAGGGACGTTGTGCACTTTTTGGATAGGGGAAAAAGCATTGAATTCGCGACGGTCATCGCTTATGCTATATATTATGTGTATGTATATATAAATTGTGTAGAGGTATTTAAATTTAAAATAAACGTAAAACATATTTTAAGATGGGGAAAAAGGATTTATTTCGCGACCGTCATCGCGACCGTCATCTCTTCGTCTAAATAAATTTTGTAGGTATAAACATTATGTGTATGTATAATATAAATTGTGTAGAAGTATTTAAATTTAAAATAAATGTAAAAGCTATTTTTGGATAAGGAAAAGGATTTATTTGGCGACCGTCATCGCGACCGTCATTTCTTCGGCGAAATAAATGTTGTACGTATACATATATTATGTGTATGTATATATAAATTGTATATATATATATATATATATATATATATATATATATATATATATAACAAGGCTGAAATATTGGGGTAGCAGCAATCTCAAAGAAAACTCTTTATAATAGTTCCAAGCTATATATATATATATATATATATATATATATATATATATATATATATATATATATATATATATATATTATATATATATATATATATATATATATATATATATATATATATATATTATATATATATATATATATATATATATATATATATATATATATAATATAGCTCAACAGGCCTTAAAGGCCCATGGCTTGGAAATTCTCCACGGTTTTTCTCCATTGTCTCCTGTCCATGGCCGCAGTTCTCCAATTTGATATCCCGATTGTTTGCAGGTCTTCCTTACATGCTTCTAGCCACTTTTTCCTGGGTCGTCCTCTTCTCCTCTTTTCTTCCCCTCTCAGCAGCGAGTCCTTTGCCCACCTTCCGTCAGCCATTCTCTCAAGATGACCTAACCAACTTAGTCTCTTTGTTCTGACCATCTGGCTTATTTCTGGTTTCCGGTACAGCTCTCTGATCTCTGCATTTGTTCGTCTCCTCCAAACGTCTTCATCGTTTTTTACTCCCCCGAATATCTTCCTTAGGACACTCCGCTCCCAGATGTTCAGCATATTTTCTTGGTTTTTGTTCATGACCCATGTTTTGCTCCCGTAAAGAACTGTGGGCTGGATCACTGTTCTATAGAGTCTTAATTTTGCCTCTCTGGAAATGTTTTTGGCTCTTAGTAGTTTGTGTAGGACTCCGACTGTCTTTCTTCCTCTCGATATTCTTTTTTCAATTTCCTGGCTTTCTTCCCCTTTACTTGTTAGCGTTACTCCTAGATACTCAAACTCCGTCACCTTTTTGAAGCAATACTCTTTATTCTCGTTGTTTGTGATAGTTTTCAGTTGTGTGTCTTCATCTGAGGTCTGTCCCATTTCCATATACTTTGTTTTTTGCTCATTAATTCTCAGTCCATACTGCTTAGCCTTTACTTCAAAGAGTTTGAAAATCCTCAGCAGTTCCCCTTCCGTTCTTGCCATTAGCACTACATCGTCCGCAAAGGCCAGAACCTGGTTTCTGTTGTCAAAGATCATACCTTTCGTTCGTATTCCACTCTCTCAATATCGCCTCCAACAAGAAATTGAAAAGTACTGTGGACAGCGGATCTCCCTGCTTTAATCCCCTTTTAACTTCAAATTTTCCTGATAGGCTTCCTTCTATCCTTACTCTGTTGTCGGTCTTCACTAAGGTCATTTTTACGAGTCTGATCATCTGTTCCGGAATTTCAAGTACTCTTAGGGCCTGGTACAAACACCTTCTTATCACAGAATCGTAAGCATGTTTGAAATCTATAAAGAGGAGGTTTAACTTTAACTGTTGCTCGTATGTACTGCTCTGAATCATTTTCAATACGAATATTTGATCTATCGTGGATCTGCCCTTTTTGAATCCTCCCTGGTATTCACCAACCTACTCGTTTAAGTGCCTTTCCAGTCTGCTTCTTACGACTCTCGCGAGTACCTTATATGTTACGTCTAGGAGAGTGATACCCCTAGAGTTTTCACACACTGCTCTATCTCCCTTCTTATGAATGGGACATACTATGGCATCTCTCCATACTTCCGGCATTTCCTTTCGCTCCCAGATTTTCGTCAACAGGCTACATATTCGCGTTGTAAGTGCTTCTCCCCCATGCTTGATTAATTCTGCAGTAATACCATTGCTGCCTGCACTTTTGTTGTTTTTCATACTATGTATGATTTCTCTTATTTCTTCCCCGGTTGGAATCTCTACTGTTTCCGCCGGGCCTCTGACTTCCTCTACCATTTCCTCTTGTTTCTCATCGCTTCAATCAGGTTCTTCATTAAGTAGCTCTCTAAAATGTCCATCCCATCTACTTAGCTTCCCCTGCTTATCTCCTATTAGGTACCCTTCCTTGCTCTTGTAGTAGTTCTGTTTTCTTGCACATTGGTCACTGCTCCTTTTCGCCTCCTGGTAGAAGTTTCTTACATTTTTATTAATATAATGCTCTTCAATCTCTTGAAGCTTTTTATCCGTATGCTCCCTTTTCTTACTCCTACACACTTTTTTCGCGTTTCTTCTCGCCGCTTCATATTCATTCCTGGTTTCTTCACTTGGTTTATCCATATATTTTAGTCTTGCCTCATTCCGTGTGTTAAGACTTTTCTTGCAATCGGTTTCAAACCATTTTTTGTCACTCCCCTTTTTAACTTGACCCAACCGCTTTTGAGCTGCTTCCCTCATAGCGTCTTCTATTATTCCCCACTCCATTTCAATGTCATCTTGCTCTTCGCTCTGAAGTAGTTTCGCTATCACGTCTGTCTGGAAGTTTTCGGCGGTTTCTTTTTTCTTTAGTTTGGCAAAGTCATATTTTTTATTTATTATTCTCTGTTCTCTGACCTTTGGGATAGTTTCTCTTAATTTCGTAATCATTAGTAAGTGATCGGAATCTGCGTCTGCTCCTCGGTAAGTTCTAATATCTGTTATTAATTTCGCGTGCTTACTCTCCACTAGGACGTGGTCGATTTGGTTGCGTGTTCTGCCGTCTGGAGAGATCCATGTTTCTTTGTGGATTTTCTTGTGATCGAAGTAAGTACTCATAATTCTCAAGTTGTTCTCTTTCGCAAAGCCTACCAGCATCTTCCCATTCTCGTTACTTTCGTCATGTTTACTTTTACCTCCAGTAGTTTTTCGGTACATCTCTTCATTCCCCACTTTGGCATTCAAATCACCTATTACAATTTTAATATCATATTTTGGAATTTGATTATATATAATTTCAATATTACCATAGAAATCCTGTTTTACATTTTGGTCTTTATTCTCTGAGGGAGTATGCACATTTATTAGACTTAGTTTTCTAGTCTTACCTCTTAGTCTCAACCTACAAATCCGTTCAGATATGGGCTCGAACTCCACTATCGCACTTTGCAGCCGGCCACTAACTATAAAACCAGTTCCCAACATCCGGTCTTCGCCACCACTACTGAAAAAGCTGTAGTTGTCTATCATTGTTACACCAGTTCCCTTTTGTTTTGTTTCTTGCATTACCAGGATATCCAGTTTGTACTGCTTCGTCACTGACACTCTATGTTTTAGGGCGCCTGCTTCATAAGTACTTCTCATGTTCCAGGAACCTATCCGGAATGTGCTTAAATGACCTTTTTTTCTTCTTACTTTTGCTTCCACTATTAATAATCCTTTCGTGTTCTCATTCATTGCCATAGTTACATTATCCTTTGATCCACCCCTGCTGCTCAGCTCTAGTTTGCTGGTGGGTCCAGCTTTCCTTTTGTGCGGTTCCATCTCCATACTCTGCCATCTATTGTGATCTTCCGAAACCCCCTTTTTACTGTTCTACCTTTTCTCCTGGCCTCTTGTGCTTTTTCCTTTATTTCCTCTTGCATTCTTTTCTCAGTTATTGTCAAATCATCGTTTATGAAAATTCTTTCTTCTTTATAATCTTTTAATTTTCTTTTGTTTCTCATTAGCTTCTCCTTGTCCTCTTGGTTTTCTAGCTGCAGCAGGCATGCTCTCTCCTATCTTAAGAGCTGATTTAATCCCTACTTGTATATATAAAGTTTCTTCTATCTTTTTTCCCATAGCCAATTTCAGCATCTCTGGCTCCTCAGCATCTATATCCAAACCGGTTACGATCACGTTATCCTTTTTCTTCTCTTTCTCTAGGTAATCTAGTCTAGTACTTAATTCTCGTACTTGCTTTTTGGTCTGCTCAATTTAAAATAAATGTAAAACCTATTATAAGAAGGGGAAAAGGATTTATTTGGCGACCGTCATCGCGACCGTCATTTCTTCGGCGAAAAAAATTTTGTACGTATATTTATTATGTGTATGTATTTTGTATATAATTGTGTAGAAGTATTTAAATGTAAAATAAATGTAAAATCTATTTTAGGATGGGGAGAAAGGATTGATTTCGCGACTGTCATCGAGACCGTCATCGCTTCGACGAAATAAATTTTGTACGTATATTATTATAATGTACGTATAATAATAGTAATATTGTTGAAGTGAAAACTTCGTTAAAGACGTTATGCACGTTATAGATGGGAAAAAAGCATTGAATTCGCGATCATTATTGCGACCGTCGTCGCTTCGGCGAAATAAATTTTGTACGTATATGTATATTATTATGTGTATGTATACAGTGATGAGCGCGCTAATAACCGGCAAAATAGCGCAAAAGATGGAAAACATACTAAATTGTGAGATAAAAAGAAATGAAACTAGTCGAGCTGGGATATTTAGCGATATTAACATATACATTTACATAACATTGATTTTTTCCCACCTTTACACGTATCAGAGGAGTATGTCAACTGAAACTGTCACTGTGACAGTGGCATTTCTCAAACTCGTCCGATACGTCTAAAGGTGGGAAACAATCAATATAATGTCAAACTATAAGTTACTATCGCTAAATTTAACACCTCCACTAGGTTCGTCTCTTTTTGTCTCACAACTTAATATTATGTTTTCCATCTTTTGCGCTATTTTGCCGGTTATTAGTGCGCTCATCACTGTATATAAATGGTGTAGAAGGCACGCAACGCGTATACAGGGTGAGTCACGAGGAACTGTACATACTCCTACCTCGTATTGGGACCGTGCAAGTTCGGAAAAGCGACACCTGGTTTCTTCAATCTGCACTTTTTTTCGCACTTTTAATTATATTCGCCAATCATATGGTCCTGGTTGCTGGATAATTGTCAAGGCCATAGTCCAAAAAAATAACAAGAAGAAAAAATAAGATTCAGGTTATGTTATTAAAACGTCAACAATTGTATGTAGTAAACATAGAGGTATATATTGACATAGAGAGAGCCTACCTTCCGCGCTTCCTGACGACAAGATCTCATGGACTGGTTTGCTGCATCTCTTTCTAACACACTTGTATCGAAAATTTATGATGACATTCAGTGTGAATATAGGCACGGAAGAGGAGGACAAATGTAGCAGATTTACTATGCGTAAGAGTGAAACAGCACTAATCCAAATAAAAAAGATGGTGTCGTCACTTCGCTCTGAATGACACTGGGTGCATTCAGCAGACGCAATCGCTAACTAATCGATTAGTAATCGATTTGTAATTTACATGCTGAATGCCACAATTTATGTGGCATTCAGCAGAAAATCACTAATCGATTAGTTAGCGATTGCTTCTGCTGAATGCACCCACTCTCTCTATGCTAATCAAGCCTATTCTGTAACTCACTTCGATGATAGAAGTCAGTAAAATCGAATAGAAGTGGCTAAGTCGAATAGAAATAGTCTAAATCCGTATTCCATAACTACTTCGGAATCTCTACAATCGTAATAGTGAATAGAAATCACTTCGACAGCATTTACCCTGTCGAGGTGAGATTTCGATTATCGGAATTGTGGTTGACGCAAGCGCATTTTGTTTTGTTTTGGCGTTTATATTTTATATATAAAAATAATTGATTACTACTTATTTATAATTATTTATAGTATTTCTACCTTTTTTTTAGCTGCTTTATTTTTAGTCTGTGGTTTTATTTGTTTAAATAATTATATATTTAATTTAGACATGTTGTAGGACCTAACCTTATTTATTTGCTATGTGACATCTGAATGTTTGCCACTCTCAGTGTTGCCATACTGTTTTTGCTTTTATTTCTTGTACAATTACAATCAATGGTATAATTTACGAGAATAGCATACAATAGACTTCTTATGCGTTGATTGATAAATATATATATATATATATATATATATATATATATATATATATATATTTGTATATTATACTAGTATACCTACTTGTATATTTATCAGTCAACGCTCATAGTCTGAACAAATTATAGAAAAGTTGCCATTTTTGGGAAAAGTTGTTTAGCAGTTATTTCAGCTGGAGTCGAATCTTAAAGATTGCATATTATTAGTAATATCAATTTTAAATAATTGATTTAAACAAAATTCGTTCCAACAAAATATGATCGTCATTGGATCGTCCTTCCCACTGTTCCAACAAGAATTGTGATCTTGTAGTCACAGTTTCGTGATGACCATTTCAGTAATCATTTTTTTTTCATAAGTTTTTCATTGATTGTCATTTGTTTCGAGCTTCCGTCATGTGTCACATAATAATTAATATATCTACGGCATACGTCTTTGGTTTTTATCATTGGATATACCAACAACAATATATATATTGACAGATAAATCAGTTATGAGTAAGGTAACCGTTCCAACATCAGTTTCCAAATTACCGTCATAGGACGATAACTGGGCGACACAATTACGAACATGCGCACAAAAAACGGTACAAGTAGTTTCGTGACGGTTACTGGACCGTACAAAAGTTCATGTTGAAACAAACCTAATAACATTAACTTACATATCTTTGATTTAAAACGCCCGGTTTCATAATCAACTTCAAGTGAACATTAACTAAAGTTCACTTTAAAGTTGACATTTACCCGTATGAATTGCATTGATAAAGGTACCAACTTAAAATGTAAAGTCCACTTTAACTGATTATAAAACCGAGCGTTAAAAGCATTTATATACTTCTTATATTCACTTTCACTTATCTTTTTATTTATCAGTTTATCTTCTTTTTTATATCAATTTTAATTAACTCTAATTTAAAACCATTTATTCTCTTTTGAGCTTTTTGCATCCAGTATTTACACTAATATTTTATTTACTTTTCAAAACTTGAGGATAGTATGAAGAAAGTATGAAAACATTGAGGGTATGGCAACGGTGGCACATTTCGAGTAATAACCAGGTCACAGAACACTGGTTAATGCGCGGTTGCCGCCTCCTCAGAACCGCGTGAAATAGAAGTCAGAGATTTCGATTACGATATGAGTTACAGAATACCAATCCAAACACAAAAATGACGCGATAGATATCAAACATTCCGATTTTGGGTAATTACGATTCGACTTGGTCATTTCTATTCGATTTGTTAAAAGTTACAGAATAGGGCTGAATATATAACTCTATGGTAGTAGTAAATAAAATTAGTTATTAAAATGCAGTAGTGCAAGCAAAATACAATTAATTACATTTACCTTTATATAATAATTGCATATCATATAAATATTGTGGAGCAATATATAATTTTCCTTCTTCATTGACAGTAGATATGAAATATACGTCAATTTGACAATTTCAATTGACAATGAATTATTTAAGAAAGTTACAATATTTCTCCGCTATTCTCGCACGATCGTTTCTCGTATCGCCTCCAAGTACTTGCACACCGCGAATAGGTATAGAGGTCCCTATGGGGAATAACAAATGACCATTAAAAAGTGTCTGCTCCCATTGTTTAATAATATACAGGGCGAGTTTCGCATTTTGACAGAAATTTGTATTCGTCATAATTTTTGAACGGTCAGATCGATGTGTCTCTTATTTTGGTCAATCGTAACACTATTGCCACCTAATCAACTGATTTATTCAAACTAGAAAAAAATCAGGTCCGGCTTTAAAAAAATTAGTTCGTTTGGGTCTTAGAAAAAATTTCACCCTGTATAAGCTTTTTGAAAACTCTAATATGAATTTTACAAATAAGACAAATAGGTAATTAAAATAACATATTTATTTTTTTCCGCACATGATTGCTTAATTTTTTATAAAAAAATCAAATTTGATTATGAATTAAAAGTTTGGTAAAGTGAACCATAGATTTAACAAAATTAACTTTTATTACCAAAATTATTTTTTTTTGCACAAATAAGTAATTTATGTTACCACCAATCAACTGATTTATTCAAACAAGATAAAAATCAGGCCCGGACTTAAAAAATAATTTCGTTTTGGTCTTAGAAAAAATTTCATCCTGTATACGCTTTTTGAAAACTCTAATACGATTTTTACAAATTAGACAAATAGGCAATTAACATGGCATATTTGTTTTTTTCCCCACAAGATTACTTAATTTTTTATAAAAAAAATCAAATTTGACTATGAATAATTAAAAGTTTGGTAAAGTGAACCATAGGTTAAAAAAAAAACTTTTATTACAAAAATGAATTTTTTTTAACAAATATTTAATTTATGTTATCACCCAATCAACTGATTTATTCAAACTAGAAAAAAATCAGGCCCGGATTTAAAAAATTAGTTTGTTTGGGTCTTAGAAAAAATTTCACCTTGTATACGTTTTTTGAAAACTCTAATATGAATTTTACAAATAAGACAAATAGGCAATTAAAATGGCATATTTATTTTTTCCCCACACGATTACTTATTTTTTTAATAAAAAATCAAATTTGACTGCATAAAAAGTTTGGCAAAGTTTTTGCATAGATTTAAAAAAATTAACTTTTTTTACAAAAATTAATTTACAAAAACAACGTTTTTCTTAAAATTAAAAGTTTTAAAAGATAGACGTGATCAAATTGATAAATTTTAAATTTTTCCACCTAATTTTTGCGATTTACAAGTTTGCAACTTTTACAAGAAGAAGACTGAAAGTCTACAACAATTTTCATAGTCTTCACAATGGTAAGAGGTATGTGCTGTAAAAATTTCAGAAAAAAAATATTAAAATGGAACAGAGTTGTAGCGAGTTAAACCGTGAGTTCATTTTTTTTCAATTTTTAGGTTAAAATTCCGATTTTGACAAATTTGATTATTTAATAAAAAATTAACTAATCGTGTGGGGAAAAAATAAATATGGCATTTTAATTGCCTATTTGTCTTATTTGTAAAATTCATATTAGAGTTTTCAAAAAACGTATACAAGGTGAAATTTTTTCTAAGACCCAAACGAACTAATTTTTTTAAAGCCGGACCTGATTTTTTTCTAGTTTGAATAAATCAGTTGATTGGGTGATAACATAAATTAAATATTTGTTAAAAAAAATTCATTTTTGTAATAAAATTTATTTTTTTTAAATCTATGGTTCACTTTACCAAACTTTTAATTATTCATAGTCAAATTTGATTTTTTTTATAAAAAATTAAGTAATCGTGTGGGAAAAAAAACAAATATGCCATGTTAATTGCCTACTTGTGTAATTTGTAAAAATCATATTAGAGTTTTTAAAAAGCGTATACAGGGTGAAATTTTTTCTAAGACCAAAACGAACTTATTTTTTAAATCCGGGCCTGATTTTTATCTTGTTTGAATAAATCAGTTGATTGATGGTAACATAAATTACTTATTTGTGCAAAAGAAATTAATTTTTGTAATAAAAGTTATTTTTTTAAAATCTATGGTTCACTTTACCAAACTTTTAATTCATAGTGAAATTTGATGTTTTTATAAAAAATTAAGTAATCGTGTGCGGAAAAAAATAAATATGCCATTTTAATTGCCTATTTGTCTAATTTGTAAAATTCATATTAGAGTTTTCAAAAAGCGTATACAGGGTGAAATTTTTTCTAAGACCCAAACGAACTAATTTTTTTAAAGCCGGACCTCATTTTTTTCTAGTTTGAATAAATTAATTGATTAGGTGGTAATAGTGTAACGATTGGCCAAAATAAGAGACACATCGATCTGACCGTTCAAAAATTATGACGAATACAAATTTCTGTCAAAATGCGAAACTCGCCCTGTATATTATTAAACAATGGGAGCAGACACTTTTTAATGGTCATTTGTTATTCCCCATAGGAGCCTCTATACGAGGTAGGAGTATGTACAGTTCCTCATGCCTCACCCTGTATAATATTGGTATAACAACTATTTTTGGATGGGGATAAAGAATTGATTTCGCGACCATTATCGTTTAGTCGAAACAAATTTTGTGTGTATTGTTATATTTCTATTTGATATGAAAATTAAATTTTGATAATTATAAACAGAATTCAAGTTAATATAAAATATTTTCAATTTTCTCAACCACGGGTATATAAATTTAGAACAACCTGTATACAACAAATTGTTATGTTTAATTTTAAGAAGTGATTAGAAGGAGCTTACGAAACTCGGGACAATGCGCCGAGAATAAACAAAGTGAATGGCGCGTACCATTATCGTTGTTCGCGGAAGGTTCGATCATTAGCCTATACTAAATAAGACTCAGTTGAAATAGATAATAGGTCATTATCGTTGTTCGCGGAAGGTTCGATCATTAGCCTATGCTAAATAAGACTCAGTTGAAGTAGATAATAGGTCATTAAATTTTGTAAATAGTAAAATAGTTGTAAATAGTAAAAACTGGATGACAATCAAAGAGAAACAAAACAAGCAATGGATGAAGCAAAAAGGACAATGGATAAAAATCAGGAGGAAACAAAACAAGCAATGGATAAAAATCAGGAAGAAACATCAAAGAAAATGGATAAAGTGGATCAAAAAATGGATGAAACACAGCAAAAAATGGATGACAATCAAAAGGAAACAAAACAAGCAATAGAAGAGAACAATAAGAAAATAGAGGAACGCATAGAAAAGTATGAAAAGGAAATAAAAGGATGTTTGACAACAATGAAAAACGAGATAGAACAGCAAGAAATGAAAATTAAAGATCACATGCAAGAACAAGAAATTAGAATGAAGGACCACATGAAAGAACAAGAAATGAAAATTCAAAACAAAATGGAGGAGTTAACGAATGGCCAGAAAAAGGAACTAGAAAATTTGGAAAATAAGTTGGAAAATGCTATTCAAGTAGACAGAGAAGAAGTGGAAAAAAGAATCACAGAAATAGAAAAACAAGTCACCGAAAACAGGACGCAACAGAATGTCGGAGAAAGAAGAGAAATGGTTATACATAGCACAGATGACGTGAAGATAAGGTTTGGCGGGGATGTAAGAAGATTACACCCAGTGCCGTTCATAAATAGCCTGAAAAAGAAAATACAGCACATCAGAAATTTCGAAACAGCAAAAGAAACTATCAGAAACCATCTCAAATATGAAGCAAGCCTATGGTTCGATAGCAAAGAAGAAGAATTCGGCAATTGGCAACAATTTGAACAAAAATTTTTGAATTATTTCTGGGGAAAAGTCCAACAATTGGAAATTAACAAGGAATTGCAAAATGGGAAATACAATGATAGGATGGGTGTATCAGAAAGGACATATGCTTTGCAAATTTACAATAATGCAAAACATTTACAATATAATTACTCATCGGAACAATTAGTCGAACTGATTGCAAGACATTTCGAGGAAACGCTGGAAGACCATATCACATTGCAAAACTACAAAGACATAGATAGTTTATGCCAATTCCTACAAATAAGAGAATCACGTCTAAGAGAAAGAAAATCAAGAAGGTCGCGAGAAGATTACAGGCCCCGAGAAACACAAGATTACAGAGATAGAAATCAAAATAGGAGGGACTATACAAGACGAGATTTTAATCCCAGAAGGGAAAACGAAAATAGAGACAACGGAAGAGGAAATTATGAACAAAGAAATAGGCAATGGAATGAGGACAGAAATCGAGAATACAAGAATAGAAACACCACACGCTCAAATCGAGAAAACAGAAATAATGGTAGACAAAATGAACAGGGATATCGAGAAAACCGAAACAGATCCGACAGACCAAGAGAAAATAGAAGAGAAGTAAATAATACCCAGACAGATGAATATGACGGAGAGAGACATTATGACGAAAATATAAACAACGATGAGCAACCGGCGTCTTTTCACGACGGCGCTCACTAAAAACCAAAAATCAAACAGGAATCTTTTGTCACCCCAAGGAGTTTATTAAATTGGCAGGAAACAACGAAAAGAAAAATGGAGTTAATTTAAAATTTGTGGATGGATTTATCAACGAGAAACCAATTAAAATTATGATAGACACTGGATCTGAAATAACATTGGTCAACAGAAAACTAATAGAAGAAGTTAACTTAACAAATTTAATTTACAAAATACCTAGGGTAAATTTAGTGGGCGCAAACAAACGGACATTGGCAACTATAAATGAAGGCATACGAGTGATGGTACGACTGGGTAAGAATATGTATGCACTACAATGTGTAATAATGCCAAACATGTCACATGACATGATAGTAGGAGTTGACGAATTGGCAGAAAAGCATGTAGTGATAGATTTTAAAAATAATACGATGAAACTAACAGAAGAAAAAGAAAAAGAACAGGACAAGGAACATGAGAAACAAAATACGGACGAATCAGGTAAAGAACAAACAGTGGAAATGAATTTGGCAGCGAAGCAAGGACAAAGAAAAAAGAGGAGAAAAGGTCAGAAAAAGATAAAAGAAAATGAAACCTGTGGCTCCTCAAAAGAAGAGTTGAGCCCAGAAGAAGAAAATTTGAGAGTATCAGAAACAAAGGAAACCTGGGATTCCTCAAAAGAAGAGACGAGCTCAGGAGAAGAAGAAATAAAGCTAAAAAATGAAAGTGAAAAGAATATGATTGAAACAGTGGTATTTGAAGAGGAGGTATATGCAAACGAGGATGCAGAATGCACGGTAAACATGTGTGAAGAATCTGAAAAAAAAGACAGAAAATTGATATGTGGAGAAGGGAAAGAAAAAGAATTGCGGTTGATGTTAAGAAAATACGAAAATTTGATCAATGAGGAAAACAGAGTGGCTAAAAAGTACGAACATTCATTTGAGGTGAAAAACTTGGGAAATTTTCGATCAAAGACTTACCCGATTCCATACAAGTATCGACAAGAGGTGAAAGAAGAAATAAATAAAATGTTGGAAGATCAAATCATCGAAAGATGTGATTCACCGTATGTTAACCCGATTGTGATAGTAAAGAAAAGCAATGGAGAATTGAGATTATGTTTAGATGCCAGGAATATCAACCAGCACACTGTATCACAATATGAATCACCTCTAAACATCGAGGCCATTTTTGGAAGAATCACCGGGTCACACATATTTTCAAAAATTGACTTAAAACACAGTTTTTGGTTGATACCGTTAGCTGAAAAGTGTAGAAACTACACCGCTTTTTCTATTGATGGTATTGTCTACCGGTTTAAGGTAGTGCCATTTGGATTGCAGAGTGCTTGTGCTGCACTCGTCCGAGCTCTACATACCATTTTGAATCGCCATGAAGATTTCATAGTTCATTATATCGATGATTTATTAATTTTTTCACAAGATACTCAGAGTCATCTGGAACACATAGAAATAATTCTGGAAGAATTGGACACAGCGGGATTGAAATTAAACATTGAAAAATGTCAATTTTTTCAAAAAGAAGTCATTTATTTGGGTTTTCAATTGGAAACCAAAACAGTAAGATTAGCCGAAGACAGAGTCAAGCTCATAGATGAATACCCAAGACAAACGAATTTGAAAACATTGAGAGGTTTTCTTGGCACGATTAATTATTTTAAAAAGCTGATTCCCGATTTGAGCCAAAAGGAAATCCCTCTGATAAAATTGCTTAAAAAAGGAATAAAATGGAATTGGAAAGAAGAACAGGAGGAAGCTTTCGAAACATTAAAACGAGAATTCGCAAAAGGAACGAAAATATACATTTATACTATTTACAATTTACCTTTTATACTCCGAACTGATGCGTCCATACAAAAATTTGCAGGAGTTCTGTCTCAAATACAAAACGACCAAGAAGTGCTGATATGTTTTATATCTCGAGTGACTAAAACACATGAGAGAAAATATAGTGTTACAGAATTGGAGTTTGCCAGTGTACTATATTGCGTAAACAAATTGAGGTTTTACTTATTGGGAGCAAAATTCACAATCGAAACAGACCATGCAGCTTTAGTACATATCATGAAGAATAGATTAGTAAATAATAGAATACATAGAGGCATTCTATTATTACAGGAGTATGATTTTGAGTTCCGATATATAAAAGGAAAAGACAACATAATAGCCGACGCTCTAACACGGGATGAGGACACCGGAAAAAAGGAAACAATTACTCTACAGGTGGGACTAAATAGATTAATACAAGAAGAAGGGATATATTCGTTAAATGAGATAAGGACAAACCAGGAAGACCTAGAGGAAAGAGAGAAAAGAAGAGCGGAAGTAGAAAATAACATATATTTTAAGAGAATAGACGGAAAGGAACTATATTTAGTGACACAGACATTGGCCGAAAAGATAATAAAGAAATTACATGAGGACAATGGGCATATCGGTAGCAGAAAAGTTTGGCTCGTTTTTAGGGAAAATTACATCAGCCGACAGGATTACCGCATTGCAAAGGAAATTACCCAGAAGTGCGATGTATGTCAAAAATATAAGAGTCGGAATTTCAAAAACGAAAATGTTGCCAAAAATATTGAAGCCCGAAACAAACTAGACATTGTAGCAATAGATATGTTAAGCGATCTAATTATGACCACTAAAAGGAACAAACATATTCTGGTAATGGTGGATGTGTTTTCAAAGTACGTAAAATTATATAGTTGCCGCACCACAAAGGGGGAAGAAATATTAAGAAAAATCGACAATTTTATACCCATAGTAGGAACACCAAAAAAGATTCTACTGGACAATGCAACGTATTTCCGAAATGATCGTTTCAAGGGACAACTTCGAGAACGAGGAATAGAGACAAATTTTGTCAGCATCAGGCATCCACAGAGTAATCCTTCGGAACGATTCATACAGGAAGTGACGAAATTTCTTCGCATTGCAACAGATGGTCAACATCGCCACTGGGACAGGAAAATGGCGGAAATAGAAAGGTATCTAAATACAATTCCGAGCACAGTAACAAAAGAGACCCCAGAATACATCATGAAGGGTGTACTGCCGATAAGGCCATGGGAAGACAAGAGCCAAAAGAATATCAACAGGTGATTGAAACCGTACAGAGAAGATTACGGCGAAGCAACGAAAAATATATCCAAAGACAGGAACACAATAGAAAAAGAAGACCAGTGACTTTCCAAAAGGGTGAAAAAGTACTCGTGAGGGCATTACGAGTATCAAATCTTCCTGGGGGCATTTGCGCAAAGTTGATGCCTGTTTTCGAAGGCCCATACATCGTGAATAATGAAAATGGGATAAATAGTTATGAGTTGAGGCACAGGAACTCGGAAAAGATCCGAGGAATTTATAATATTCACGATGTATACAAATATCACGAATAAAAGACAGAATTACATGAAGTAGATAGTAAGTTAGGATATAAGACGTAGATTAAAGTAAGGAAATATACAGGGAGTTGGTTTTGCCTCGAGAAAATTTATTTAAAAATGCAGATAAATTTTATCGAATACAAGGCGGGGATGTGTTATATTTCTATTTGATATGAAAATTAAATTTTGATAATTATAAACAGAATTCAAGTTAATATAAAATATTTTCAATTTTCTCAACCACGGGTATATAAATTTAGAACAACCTGTATACAACAAATTGTTATGTTTAATTTTAAGAAGTGATTAGAAGGAGCTTACGAAACTCGGGACAATGCGCCGAGAATAAACAAAGTGAATGGCGCGTACCATTATTGTTGTTCGCGGAAGGTTCGATCATTAGCCTATGCTAAATAAGACTCAGTTGAAGTAGATAATAGGTCATTAAATTTTGTAAATAGTAGAAAGTAATTTTAGAATGGGAATTAACTATTTTTTTTTGAAATCCATTAAGCATATTTAGAAAGATTAAAAATTGGTTTTGAGGAATACTGCGAATGAGAGTTGGTGGTGGAAGGTTGATTTGTGAATCTGGAAGGGATATTTAGAAAGTAGGTGAATGACTGAAAATAGAGATCAGAATGTTTTGAGCTGTCGAGAAGTGAAGTCCAGTAGTAGACGGTAGTGTACGGAGAGTGAGAAAGCCGGTGTAGTTCCGTGAGTGTGGAGATCTATCGTGGAACGAGAGGTAGGCCAGGTTGAGAGTAAAGAACCTCCTTGAGCCAAGAGTGTCCCGGTAGCTGATTGCAGTTTCGAAAAAGGTAGAACACAGCATCACGACAGAAGCAGGAACGAGAGCTATACGAGCTAATCTTCAAAGGAGAACATTACTGAAAGCCAGGACGAGGTTTTGATCGCAGCAAAGGATAGCAGGAAACGGGTCTTGTGTGAAGACATTCTCAGTTCACCAGAAAAAGGTCAGTCTCATTTGTTTGGACATGAATTTTCGTATTAAATACCACATTATAAATTGAAGAACATAATCAATAATATCAGAAAAGCTTCATCAAACTTAAATAGAATTGTTGCTAATAAATCCTAATAGTTAAATGTTAATAAAAACTTTCAATTGGAAACCAAAAGGAAATAAGATTCCCATTTGTAAATGTTATGTTTAAGAATAATAAGATCTAGCACATATTAAGCAGTGATTGCCATTTAAATAAAATAAACAATATTTTGATTATAATTGTAACCCATATGTGTATTATTTTACTCTTTTCTTTCCTATCCCGATTAGGAACCATTGAGAAATACTGAGAAGCCACGTAAGTAAGTAATTAATTTTATAATTCGCCCTGAGATTGAAAACATATTGATATGTGATCTGGTTAATTAATTAAATTATTATTAATGCATTGATTAAATTAAATAACAAATAAGAATATCATCTCATATCAATAATCAAGATCACATCAGTATATATATTATCTTCTTTATTATCTTCTTCTTCAGCCTGTTTGCATCCACTCCTGGACAGAGGCCTCCCCATGAGTTCTCCATTATTCTCTGTTTTGTGCTATTTCGTGCCAATTTCTCCCCATTTTTGCTTTGATGTCGTCTAGCCATCGTTTTTGTGGTCTTCCTCTACTACGACTGTGCTCGCGTGGTCTATAATGTACAATGTTTCGCGTCCACGTTTCGATGTTTTGTTGTGCCACTTGTCCTACCCAGGTCCGTTTCATTTGCATTTCAATTCTTCCAATTACATATTCCACTTTCGTCCTGCTTCGCACGTCCTCATTTTGTATAATGTTTCCTCAGAGATATCCCTAACATAGCTCGTTTGATCGCCCTCTGTGTCGTTCTCAATCTATTGGCTGATACCTCTGTAAGTGTCATCGTCTCCATTCTGTAGGTCATAATTGGTAGAATACAACTGTTGGATACCCTTTTCTTTAGATTTATTGGTAACTTTTTGTTCTTCAACACATCTGAGTCTTGCTACTGCTGCCCAAGTCATTCGGATTCTTCTAGTTATTTCTGCCGTTTGATTCTGTTTGCCTAGTTTGTTCGTGTGACCTAGGTATATATACTCTTCGACACTTTCGATATCACTTCCATCTAAGTCGATTGTGATATATTGATTTGTCATCACTTTTGTTTTATTTGTGTTTGTCCTCTGTCTAACTTCTCTCTTCGTTCTTATTTTGCTTGTTTTTAGACCTTCTGATACATTTATTTGCGTAGTTGCATTGTCGTATATGTATTTGAGGAGTATTCTATATCTATAATCTATCCTTGCGTTATTCATTCCTTCTAATACGGCCCAGAGTTCTATGGAATCGAATGCCTTATTGTTATCCACAAATGCCAAATGAAGTGTTGTTTATTGTCTGTAGGTGTTATATGGTACTATGTCAACAGGTTGGTAACTATCGAATTTATTTGATAGCCTGTTAGTAATTATTTTGGTAAGCATTCTGTACGGATGTGGCAACAGTCTTATTGGTTTGAAATTTTCGCGTTTGTGATACCTACATATTAGGTGTATGTAATATATAAATAGTATAGGACGCACGCAACGCGTGTAATATAATATAGGTATAGAACTTCTTTGTGGATTGAGAAAAGGCATGGAATTCGCAACCGTCATCGCTATGGCGAGATATTAGTAATTTATATACTATAGGTTGAATTGAGTATGTACAAGTTCGAACGAAGTTATAATGGCTGGAGGAGGGATAGAGTGTGTAGAGAGCTTGCGAAACAAGCGCATAAGGGGCCACACGGTCCCTACTGCAGTCATTATAAGTGATTAGTGTTTAAAGTATTTTTGAAGTGAAAACTTCTGGAGCGATTTTGTGCACTTTCTGGATGGGGAAAAAGCATTGAATTCGTGACCGTCATCGCTTCGCCGAAATAAATTCTGTACGTTTATGTATTATGTGTATGTATATATAAATATTATAGGATGCACCCAATGGGTATATAATGTAGGTATATTACTTCTCTTTGGATGGGGAAAAAGCATTGAACTCGCGATCGTTATCGACACGCTAGATATTAGTAATTTATATACTATAGGTTGAATTGCGTATAAGTTAGACCGAAGTTATAATGGTTAGAGGAGGGATAGAGTGTGTACCCCAAGGGGCTTGCTTCTTAAGAAGTTTTCACTTCTGTCGGCACTCCCACGAGTGCCCAAATTTTTTTATTTAATTTGTTAAACGAAATCTATCCCCATTCTCTGTTCCCTCCTTTATAGTTATTCACTTCGAATGTTTAATACCTCTTCAATCCCAAAGATGTCAACAATGTTACTCATACTTACTGACTTACTCCGTGGCGTTACAACCCTTCGTGGGTTTTAGCCGACTCGACAACATGCCTCCACTGTTTTCTGTCTTGAGCAACCTCCATCCAATTCTCCATGCCCATCGCGCTTAGGTCTCCTGCTATATTATCTCGCCACCGGAGTCGAGGGCGTCCGCGTGATCTCCTTCCAGTTGTTTACAATGTTACTCAGCTTTACAATAAATTTGTTAAAAAAAAGTCAAAGTTTTCAACCTAATAAAAATATTTTTAAAAGATATTTAATTGAAAACTTATTGAAATATACCTATGTTACTCAAAGGAGTAATACTGATATAAAATAAAAATGTATACCATTTTTATTCAGTTCCAATGCGAAGCCAAAACTGTCTTAATTTTCGCTTAGATCAGAGAGCGCAACCAGCACTCTTATCGACGATTTCACCACTTTAAGTGGTTCTTCAGAGAATGCATAGGTTGCTATCTCTGTCCCAAGTAGAAAATATCGACTTTATTAGCCCACGCATTGCAACTGACGAGATGGTAGTAGGTGCGTAGCGGCATCTGCTAAATAAAAGTCAAAGTTTTCATGTTGTTCTGAAGCTATTTTTTTGTAGTATTTTTGTAATTAACTAGTTTTGATGGAAAATAAGCCACAATTTTATTAAAAAAATTATTTTTACGTCGAAACGTTAATAAAATCATTTTTTTAGTAAAATTGTGGCTTATTTCCCATCAAAACTAGTTAATTTCAAAGTTTTCAACCCAATAAAAATATTTAAAAATTATATATAAAAATATATAATTTTATATATAATTTATTTATTATAATAATATATAAAAATTTGAAAACTTATTGGGCCATTTTCCTGGTAACACCTCTATGGCTTCTAAAAATTGCAAGCCAGATGGATGCTGAAGTGAAGAAGAAAAGGAGGAATTCTAAAAACTTGCAATTCACGACTCCGTCTGTTCAGCTGGTAAATTCCAACGGAAAATGGACCTATGTTACGCAAATGAGTAATACTAATATAAAATAAAAATGTATACCATTTTTATGGAGCCATGGAGGTGTTACCAGAAAAATGGTCCAATAAGTTTTCAACTAAATATCTTTTAAAAAGATTTTGAAATATTTTTATTAGGTTGAAAACTTTGACTTTTATTTAGCAGATGCCGCTACGCACCTACTACCATCTCGTCAGTTGCAATGCTTGGGCTAATAGAGTCGATATTTTCTACTTGGGACAGAGATAGCAACCTATGCATTCTCTGAAGAACCACTAAAAAGTGGTAAAATCGTTGATAAGAGTGCTGGTTGCGCTCTCTGATCTAAGTGAAAATAAAAACAGTTTTGGCTTCGCATTGCAACTGAATAAAAAGGGTATACATTTTTATTTTATATTAGTATTACTCCTTTTAGGTAACATAGGTCCATTTTCCGTTGGAATTTACCAGCTGAACAGACGGGGTTGTGAATTGCAAGTTTTGGAATTCCCTCTTGTCTTCTTTGCTTCAGCATCCATCTGGCTTGCAATTTTTAGAATCCATGGAGGTGTTACCAAGTAAATGGTCCAATAAGTTTTCAATTAATCTTTTAAAAATATTTTTAAATAGTGGCTAGTGATGCTCTTTTATATTGCTGTTACATCTCTGATGTGTTGTATGGTTGTAATGATTTCGAAACACTCTTCGAAATTCATCGTCAATTAACCGAAATGTTTAAAACTCGCTTGTTTCTCGCTTCATAAATGCAAACTCACCTGAATTTCTCGCTCACCTGAATTTCTCACCCGAATTATCTCATATCTCTGATGAAGCTAGTTATGTAATTAATCCCGAAAATCACACGAATAAAATTCTCGGTCTATGTTGGAATTGTTGTTCTGATCATTTTTCACATCTTGTGTCAAAGGTTACCGTTAAGGATACCTATACAAAAAGACAAGATCTCTCTTTCATCGTTTTAATTTACGACCCTGTCGGATTGATTAACCCCGTAGTGGTAACCGCCAAATTAATTATGAGAAAGATTTGGTTAGCAAAATCGAATTGAGATGACTGTCTCAGTTCAAATTTGCTCTTAGAATGGAATTTATTTTTACAAACACTTCCTCACCCCTCTAATCTCAAGATTTCTAGGTTGATGCTAAATTCTAGCAATGCAACGAGTATTCAAATACATGGGTTTTCAGATGCAAGTCTTAGTGCACATACTGCTTGCGTTTACCTAAGAACTTCAAATGAAAATAGCTTTATCTCTTGCCATCTAATCTCCTCCAAAGAGTCGTGTTAGTCCTGTAAAAGTTGTCACTCTTTCTTGATTATAACTTCTAGGAGCGTTATTACTCTCTAATCTTATTTCGAAGATTCTTTCTGTTTCGATTCCATCACACTTTCAGATAAATTCTTTCAATTTATCAATTTATGGACAGACTTAGAAATCGTTCTCGCATGGATTAATTCACACCCCTCTCGTTGGTCTACCTTTGTAGCCAACAGAGTAACTCAAATTCAAGAACTCACCTCCAACCATACATGGTACAATTCACACCCCTCTCGTTGGTCTACCTTTGTAGCCAACAGAGTAACTCAAATTCAAGAACTCACCTCCAACCATACATGGTACAACATTTGACAGCCATACAGTGATTGTGATTTTTGGTTTATTGGTTCTCAATTTTTGTCAGATCCACACGTTGATTTCAACACTTGTGTATCTTATGGTCCTTCAAGTATTAATATTGATGAATTGCCTGAACTCATCTGATCAAAAAACCAGAGTCGCAAATGTATGATACCCTCTGCAAATTTTCATGTTTCACTTGACTTCAGAGAGTTTTTGCATATTCCCTTCGTTTTATTCAGAATGTAAGAGCTAAGTCAAATAGATGTATCGGTCCTCTTACTCCAAATGAACTCTCTAGTTAATGATTATCAAAGTGACCCAGTCTCATTTCTTCAGTTTGGAAATCCAAGTTTTAATGGATAATCGTCTGATTAATGATAAGTCTGTAAATTGAATCCCTTCTAGATTCCTCTCAAATGATACTAGTAGACCGTCGTCTTCTCCTTTAAGATGTTCCTTATGATCCGAAATTCCCTCTACTGTTCCCCTCGAAATCACATATTGTCAATTTATTACTTACCAGAGAACATCGAAGACTTCTACATTCTGGCCCTCAAAATACACTCTCCAATGTTAGATTGAAATTCTAGCCTCTGGATGGTCTTCGACAAATCAAACGTATAATACAAAATTGTCATACTTGTTATCATTTTAACGTAAAAGTCGCTTCTCAAATCATCGCTAATCTCCCAAGGGAAAGAGTTCAAATTTCACGTCCATTCATAAACGTTGGAGTCTATTTATATAAGCATCAAAATAAATAAGATTAATCTATATCTATTTAATTTTTGAAGGTCTTACATAAACATTATCTACAAGTGTTGTTTGTAGTAAATAACTGGGTGACATTGATTTCACAATGTAAGGCACTCGTTTCGAGAACGTCCTAGTCAGCTATTTTGATATTATGAGTATTTCACGGTCGATTCTATGTCGGCAATCATAATAAAAACAATTACGAGTTTATTTATAGATACGAAGAAAGTAAAACAGAAACATCATTCATTATTTAACCATCAATGTAGTTAGAATATAGACTTTCGTCCACCAACTCGTTACTAGCGTATATAGTGATTAAATAAACATAGTATGAGTATTTAGTGTATTCCTGATATCCAACCCCCAGCAGAGGGACGTTCATCTCCCTTACAGAACCTATTTTATTATATGGCGAACCTTTTGAGAGATGAACTGGACTTCAGAAGCAGGAGAAAACAGGAAAAATGGTATCTAAAAACTGGAAGAAAAGACAGAAATTTTGGGTAAAGTACAAATCCTCTTATAAAATAATATTATAAGCTGATATGGAATTGGAGAGGCCAACCACACGGATAATGGTAGTTTTATAATATAAACTAACTATAAATTTCTATAATGTTAATATAAACTGCTCGTCAAAAGTTAGGAATATAGAAAATTCTACTGAATTTTTATAGTAGATTTTTTCGTGAACAGATTAACGGATTCCGCTAATTTTTTTTTTTTATTATTTTAGACTTTTTCGTTAGTATTTACACAGTTGTGCAAAGGTTTACTCAAACTTTTTTTTTGCACTTATACCGGGTGGAAGAAAAGAAATGTTTTTCTTATGTTAAGTTTGATACACCCTGTAGGGAGGACGAGGTACAAATGTGAGTATATATCGAAATCGTATTGTAGTCTTATGTTTTTTGAACATTTTGATTTTTGAATGTCCCTGATATCTTTAGAAACAAAAAAATAGACGGTTTTGTAATTTAAGATGTGTTTTAACCGAAACAAAAGTTTGAGACACCTTGTAGGGAGAAAAAGGCACAAAGCTGAGTACACCTCGATATTTTGTTGTAGTCTCATATTTTGTGAATATTTTATTTTTTTTTAATTTCTCTTACATCTTTACATCTTTAATAACAAAGAAACTAGACGATATTACTCTTTAATATGTGTTTTAACTGACGACATGCGTCACATCACACATGTGAAACATAGAAAAACATATTAAAGAGTAATACCGTCTAGTTTCTTTGTTATTAAAGATATCATAGAAATTAAAAAAATAAAATATTCAAAAAATATGAAACTACAACATAGTATCGGGGTATACTCACCTTTGTGCCTTTTTCTCCCTACAAGGTGTCTCAAACTTTTGTTTCGGTTAAAACACATGTTAAATTACAAAACCGTATATTTTTCTTGTTTCTAAAGATATCAGGGATATTCAAACAACAGTATGTTCACAAATCATAAGACTACAATATTATTCTGATGTATACTCACATTTGTACCTCGTTCTCCCTACAGGGTGTCTCAAACTTAACACAAGAAAAACATATTTTTTTCTTCCACTCGGTATAAGTACAAAAAATAAGTTTGAGTAAACCTTTCCACAACTGTGTAAATACTAAAGAAAAGGCTAAAATAAAAAAATAGCGGAATCCGTCTGTTCGCGAAAAAATCAACTATGAAAATCAGCAGAATTTTCTATATCCCTAACTTTTGACGAACAGTTTACTTTGGATGAATACATAAGACAAGTCATGTAAGACTGTATTTCAATCAGAGAAATAGAGACTTTTTCATAGCTCATTTGGGATAGCATTTGACCTTGCATTACGAGCTGCCCAAAATTTTATTTTTCTAGTCTTTAGGGGGAGTCAATAGTAGTATAAATTTAAAATCTCGACTGAATTTGAGCGTTGCGTTAGCCACCATCTTGATTTTAAACGAGAACGGTTTATGCTCAATATCTCCGCCATTTTCAACTTTTCTACAAAAAATATAGAGACTGAAATTGTTGAAAATGCGATTTTATATAATTTAGTTTATTATAATTTTTTTCGTGCGGTCCATATTTTCCGAATTATGGGGAAAAATAGTGACAGTTAGAGCATAATTATTGATTTATTAAATTATCTCGTTTATTATTAGTTTTACAACAAATTTGAACCCATACAAAAATAAAGAGAATTAAATTTTGTACAATTTTGATTTCTTTCATTTTTTTGATAAAATCAATATTTAAGGTAGCACGTGTGCGGTAAAGGCGTGAGCGTAAAACCCAATTGATTTTATAGCAATTGTTTTTGTTCGATATCTCCGCCATTTTCAACTTTTCGACAAAAAGTGTAAGGACTGAAATTGTTGCAATTACAATTTACTACAATTTTTCGAGAGAACCAGTGGCGGGTCTAAGAGGGGGGAATGGAAAAATTCCCCCAACAGGGTCCAAAATAAAAAAAAAATTGTTGAAATATTAAAATATGTTAGCTGACATGAAACTTAATTATCGACAGACAAATTTAACCAATAAAACCCGCTAGTTAATAAAATTAAGTGAACTTAATGCATATAAGTTATTATTTATGTCTTTTATGTACCGGGTGTCCCAATAAGAATGGCTCTCGGCCATATCTCAGGAACCGTTTATAGTAGAGCTTTGAAATAAAAAATTTTGTAACAAAAGTTGCCTCAGGAAAAGCCTGGAAATTATTTTCATAATTGTGGGTCCACCGCTAGAGGGCGTAATTGAATATCAAAAATTAAAAATCTAAATTTTACAAAATTTTCCTAATGAAGGGGCACTGGAAATCCGATTATTGTATTCTTCATCAAATTCTGCGCATATTTGATTTAACAAGTTTAACTCTACCTTTGCAAATAAGAGGTGGGGGTGAGTGGGAACCTTGTTATGAAAAAATGGCTGTAAGTTCGGTTCTGCTAAATCAAATTTTGAAAACTGGGTCTTGTTGAAGACAGATCTTTTTCTTCAATGTAAGCGTGATAATTTTGAACCATCCTAATAAGTAATAAGCCAGCTGGGAGGCGTTATTTAATTTTTTTCAGAAATCTAGTTTTCTTTGGAAAATATTAAATACAAGTATGCATTTTTAATCATACTTTATAAAATTAGATTAAATTAGAAATAGAATAGCGAAAACCGCATGTCGATACCTTTTTTCTATCTCAAGATATCTCGAGAAACGTGTAAATTTTATACATAACTGTTACTATCACCGGTAAACTAAGTTAATGAAAAGTAGTGTGCTGTGGAAAAAAACAAAATAACATTTTCCAGATGTCAACGTATAAAAATATAATTAATTAAAACAACAATATAAAGAGAAACAATACTATTAAAATTAAATATAACACAGAACAAAAAGAACTACTTAGTGACGACCTAAATATTCAAATTGTTGCCCATCATACACTACTCTAGAATACATTATCCAGAGAATACTAAACGCCATTCAAAGCATATCGAGAGCAGAAATTGAGACTGCTGCTCAATCTACTCTTGAAAGAGTAAATGTTTGCAAAGAAAATGATGGGCAAAAATTTGAACGTTTATGTCATCACTACATAGTTGTTTTTATTTCTTTGTAATAGGGCTTTTCAACGCTTCTCATTTGTTTCGAGCCTCTGTCATATGCCGTATAATCCGTGTATAATATTAATATACGAGATATGAACGAGGCTCGAAACCAATGAGAAGCGTTGAAAAGACCTAATATACGTTGACAGCTGGAAAATGTTTCTTTGTTGTTTCCATAGCACACTACTTTTAATGAATTTCGTTTACCGGTGACAGTAACAGTTATGTTTTTAAATTTACACGTTTTGTAAGATATCTCGAGATATAAAAAAGGTATCAACATGCGGTTTTCGCTATTCTGTTGCTAATTTTGTCTAATTTTGTAATATGGTATTAAAAATGCATGTTTGTATTTAATATTTTCCAAACAACTCCAGATTTCTGAAAAAAATTAAATAACGCCTTCTAGCTGGCATATTACTCAGTAAGTTGGTTCGAAACCATAACTTTTACATTGACAAAAAAGATCTGTCTTCAACAAGACGAAGTTTGCAAAATTTGATTAAGCAGAACCGGACTCACAGCCAGTTTTTAATAACAAGGTTCCCACTCACCCCCACCTCTTATTTCCAAAGGTAGACCTAAACTTGTCAAATCAAATATGCGTAGAATTTTATGAAGAATACGACGATCGGATTTCCAGTGCCCCTTCATTAGGAAAATTTTGTAAAATTTAGATTTTTTAATTTTTGATATTCAATTACGCCCTCTAGCGGTGGTCCGACAATTATGAAAATAATTTCCAGCCTTTTCCTGAGGCAACTTTTGTTATAAAATTTTTTATTTCAAAGCTCTACTATAAACGGTTCCTGAGATATGGCCGAGAGCCATTCTTATTGGGACACCCGGTACTTAGTTTGGTTGGTGTTTCATTGGAAGTTTCAAAAATTGTATAAAATATAATTCTGTTTATTTTTGTTTATGTACAATTATGTCGTAAAGTTAATAATAAATGAGACAATTTAATAATTATGCTTCCCCTCCGCTTCCACTATTTTCACCCTTAACTCGAATAATATTGATCGCATAAAAAAATTGTGGAAAATAAATTGTAGGAAATTGCGTTTCCAACAATTTTAGTTCCTACCGTTTTTGTCGAAAAGTTGAAAATGGCGGAGATCTTAGCAACAACGGTTCTCCTTTAAAATCAATATGGCGGCTAATTCAACTGCGGAATTCAGTCGAGATTTTAAATTTACACTACTATTGATCTCCCCTAAAGGATAGGATTATAAAATTTGGGGCAGCTTGGAAACAAGATTCAATTCAGTAATTATGCTCCCCCCACCACCTTTTACTATTTTCCCACTTCAGTCGGAAAATATCAACCGCATGAAAAAAATTGTTAAAAAGAAATTGTAGGAAATCATATTTGGAACAATTTTAGTTGAAAATGGCGTAGATATTGAACAAAAACAATTGCTACAAAATCAATCAGGTCTTACGCTCGCGCCATTATCGCATACGTACTACCTTAAATATTAACTTTAGCAAAAAAATGAAACAAATTAAAATTGTGTAGAATTTAATTCTCTCTATATTTGTATAGGAACATTTTTGTCGTAAAACTAACAATAAACGAGATAATTAAATCATTATGCTCTAACTGTCACTATTTTCCGCCATATAACTCGGAAAATATCGACGGCACGAAAAAATTGTAACAATAGAAATAATAAAAAATCACATTTTCAACAATTTTGGTTGTTATACTTTTTGTCGAAAAGTTGAAAATGGCGGAGATATTGAGCAAAAACGGTTCTCGTTTAAAATCAAGATGGCAGATAACGCAACGGCGAAATTCAGTCGAGATTTTAAATTTACACTACTATTGAGCCCCCTAAAGATTAGAAAAATAAAATTTGGGGCAGCTCCAAATGTAAGGTTAGGCCTGTTATTCGTCTAACCCGACTGGACTAAAAGTGGCTAATTGCGCGAATTAAGTGAGAAAAAACTATTATTTAATAGATAGCAAAAACTCATATTATTTATTTAGCGTATATTTACAAGTTTTCGTTCGTAATTTTTATGTAAATATTTTATGGGTCCGCGGCCCAGAACCAGATTTAGTGTTAGGATTAAGATTTTCTTATGAGATTTTCATAGAAACTCAATCATCCAATGCATGCGTTGTCAAGCTTACGGTCACAGTAAAACGTATTGCACTAAACCACACTACTGCGTCAAATGTGGAGAACAACATGATACAAAATCTTGTAAAAAACCTAGAAACACTCCGGCTAAGTGTGCACTATGCAAACAAGATCACCCTGCTAACTATAAGGGCTGTGCTGTCTACATGGAACTAGTAGAAAACAGAAATATGCCAAAAAGAGGAAACCAACAGCCCCAAAGAACAACATTTAACAACCCACATGTAAGTAATGAAACAAATCAGCTAAACACTACTATACAAAATCATCATAGAACATATGCAAATGTGACAGCAAATCAAATCAACCGCGACCAAGAACCTAAAACTAACATAGAACTACAACTAATAACATTCCTTAACGAGTTCAAAAACATGTTCTCACAACTCATGAGTCAAAATAGTATGATATTAAACTTACTCACACAAGTCATTAACCGAAGGGATTGTTAATGTTAAACATAATTAGAATTGCCACATGGAACGCTAATGGCCTGCTAAACCATAAGCAGGAAGTAATCACTTTCTTAAACCAGAATAAAATCGATGTACTGCTTGTTTCAGAAACCCACTTTACTGATCTAACTATGTTCAATATTCCGCTCTATACTACATATAGTACACCTCACCCCGATGGTACTTCTCATGGTGGCTCGGCCATAATCATACGAAGCTGTATATCACATCATGAATTGCCAAAATATGCAACAGAAAAAATTCAAGCAGCAATTGTTCAGGTGAATGCAACGCCATGGCACTTTAACATATCTGCAATCTACAGCCCACCTCGTCATGCAATCTCCACAGATGAATACAAAGCCTTCTTTCAATTACTTGGCAGTAAATTTGTAGCCGGGGGAGATTGGAATGCGAAACACACACATTGGGGCTCAAGACTCATAACAACAAAAGGTCGTAACCTTTTAAAAGCAATGACCGACAACAACTACGATTGCCACACCAACGGAATCCCTACTTACTGGCCAAGTGACCCCAGAAAACTTCCAGATGTGCTAGACTTTTACATAAGCAAAGGAGAATCCAGAAACAACTGTCTAATAGAATCCAGCTATGACCTCTCATCTGATCATACACCAGTTATTATGAACAAGAGTACCACAGTTATAACCAACACACCCCCTCCTCGACTAGCGTCAAAAAACACCAACTGGGCAGATTTTCAATACTACCTAGAAGAAAACATTAATCTTAATTTGCGAATCAAATCTCCACACGAGATAGATACAGCAGCTCAATATTTCACCACCCTTGTGCAAGAAGCGGCATGGCAATCTACACCACGAACTGAACGCAGACCGACACATACAACAAATGTTCCCCTACACATTCGGCAACTCATTGCTGAAAAACGTCGTGCGAGAAGAAACTGGCAAAGATCTCGAAACAACATAGATCAACATATATACAATAGACTACGTAGACAACTTGGAGTAGCCATCAAAGCTGCAAACAACGAAACCTTCGAACATTACATTACAAACCTTACAGCAAATAATCAGACGCTATGGAAGGCGACTAAGAAACTCAAGAAACCATACACAACTATTCCTCCCCTCCATAAACCAAATGGCGAATGGGCTCGTTCCAACAAAGAAAAAGCGGACGTCTTTGCTGAACATCTTACGAGTGTATTTCAAACCGAGCCACCAGACCTTGATGAAGAAGTGGAAGAACTAATTAGCGCAGCATGTCAAATGTCCCTTCCAATCAAAAGTTTTACTCCTATAGAAGTCAAGAAAGAAATAATCAAACTCAACTCACGAAAAGCTCCAGGTTATGACTTAATCTCGGCACAAGTACTAAAACAACTTCCTCGTAAGGCCATTATTATGCTAACAGTAATATTTAATCGCATGCTAAGTTTATCATACTTTCCAAAAATATGGAAATTTGCAGAAATTATAATGATCCTTAAGCCAGGCAAAGCTCCCAATGAAGTAACATCTTATCGACCCATCAGCCTACTCCCAATCGTTAGCAAAGTTTTTGAAAGATTGCTGCTACAAAGAATATACGCAGATCATGAATTCCTAACATTACTACCAGAACATCAGTTTGGTTTTCGGGAAAATCACTCTACTACACAACAAGTCCATCGAATAGTAAATGAAATATCAAAAACTCTCGAAGAAGTTTGGCACAGAGGACTGCTTTACAAAGTAAAATTAGCACTATCTAGTAACTATTTCCTCCTAATCAAATCCTACTTATCAAATAGATATTTCTCAGTAAAATTCAAAGACCAACAATCCAGCCTCTGTCCTATTAACTCCGGAGTTCCGCAAGGTAGTGTTCTCGGACCTCTGCTTTTCTCACTCTACACAGCCGATATACCAGAGTCTCCTAACACTACGATCGCTTCCTTTGCTGATGACGTAGCAATACTAGCAGTAAATGAAGATCACATACAAGCCTCACAAGACCTGCAACACCATCTGGACATACTCAGTGAATGGTACAAAAAATGGCGAACTAAAGTAAATAAAACAAAATCATCTCAAATAACGTTTACAAACCGCCACAACACATGCCCACCTGTAAGAATGGAAAATGTACGAATACCAACAGTAACAGAAGCTAAATACCTTGGCCTCCATCTTGACCAACGTCTTACTTGGAAAAAACATATACAGACTAAAAGAAGACAACTAGACTTGAAATTTCGGCAAATGTATTGGCTCCTTGGACGCAGATCAAAACTCAACATCCAAAACAAAATTCTCCTGTATAAATCAATAATCAAACCTATTTGGTACTACGGACTACACCTCTGGGGCTGTGCAAAGTCAATGTTTAGGCAATACGTAAAGTATCCTTAACAATAGTAACCTATACTTATTGTACGGTTATAGAGTATATTCCCATAGGTAAGCTGGTTAAGAGTAGATAACGATTTTTCATATGTAATTTAAAGTATTATCTGCATAAATGGCACAAAGAATATTTGCTACGAGAGGTATATGGTTCAAAATGCATACAGTATCACGACTAATAAGTTATGTTCACATACATGTAGAGTACTTACAGTTTTATTCCTTGATGACGTGTCACATCAGAGCTCTGATTGAATTCCATAATCCATTTGGTTCATTTGTAAGGCACTCACTAATACGCTAAATAAATCATCGTCGATAATACTGAGCAGATTGAATTATCTGAGCGGTATAAAACGATAGCAAAAAAAAGCCGGTAAAATGCGGCCTTTTTACGAATAGCGGGAGCGTCGATAGATTAGAGATGATTCTCGTTAGGAAGCTTTTGACGATCTGCCCCGGCGAGGGGTTCAAATGCGAGTCTCAACAATAACCTGGAGTTTCCAGAAAGGTTACATAAATACTACTTGAATTTTAAGTAATCAGTAGTACAGGGGCGTAACTAATTATTTTAGTGAGCCGTGTATAATATATTTATTGTACATATTGCCGGGGGCGACAGGCGAGAGAGATGGCCTATATCACCTCGAAGAGAGGGGATTGGCAAAGATGTGCACAACGATAAGAAATGTTTGAAGAAATTAGAGTTTATATACACAAGGGGTAACAACGATAAAGTGGAGGAAAACGATAAGTTTTCCCCCTAGGGATAGATTTTAATCTTCCAGGGGAATCACAGCGATTTTCGTAATACCACGAAGAAAATCACCGTGAGTAGTGTGAATCTTGACAGTACGAACTAGACCATCCTTACCAGGCAATACATCTATTACCCTGGCAGTTGGCCATAAGAGTGGAGGAGTACCATCCTCCTTCAACAGAACCAAATCCCCGATCTTGACAGGGTCAGTAGGGTCGGTCCATTTATTTCTTTGCTGCAGGAGGCAAAGATAGTCTTTTTTCCACAATTTCCAAAATTGCTGTTGAATTTTACTAATACGCTGAAAAAGATTCAACCTATTTTCAGGTATCTCTGAAACACTTGGTTCAGGGGGCGCGGTTAAACTTCTTTGAACTAAGAAGTGAGCTGGAGATAGGAAAGCGAAGTCATTGGCGTCAGACGACATCCTAGTGATGGGTCTCGAATTTAGAATAGCCTCGATTTGGCATAATACTGTGTTAAACACTTCAAAGGTGAAGTGGGAATTTCCTATAATTCGATAGAGGTGATACTTCACACTCTTTATTCCTACCTCATGGAGGCCGAATTGATGGGGGTTGCGGGGAACACCCATCTTGAAAGTTATGGAGTTTTGAGTACAGAATTCCTTAATCTGTTCCGAATTATTTTGATTTAAGAAAAAATCATAGAATTCGCGCATTTCATTTTTTGCCCCATGGAAATTTGTGGCATTGTCGCTCCAAATAATACTGGGCGTGGATCTTCTGGCAATAAACCTTTTCAGAGTAAGAATATAGGCTTCTGCGCTTAATCCTGTGACGAGTTCGATATGAACACATTTAGTGCTCATGCAAATGAAATAGGCTACGTATGCTTTGTAAAGCGGTGCCTTCCTCAAATGTGAGGACTTAATTAAGAAGAACCCCCCATAGTCCACTGAGACGACTTGGAAGGGTCTAGTGGGGAGTACACGATCGGGATGCATATCTGCCATCTGTTGAACAGAATTGGGTGTCATGAATCGGAAACAGTTTACACACTTACGAATTAAGCGTTTAATCTGTCTTAATCCGTCAATTGGCCAGTACTTCATTTTGACATACGAAAGTACTGTTTGCGCGCCTGAATGTAATAACTTATGATGAGCTTGAGTCAAGATTAGTTCTACAACTCGACATTTAGAAGGAAGTAGAATGGGGTGTTTTTGATTATACGATATGGGGGCGTGTCGGAGACGTCCTCCCACACGAATCAGCCCATCATTATGTTGTAGGAAGGGGTTGAGTTTACGAATGGCTTTATTGGTCACGAGTTTAGCATTTTTCAATTCAAGAATCTCTTTTTTAAAGTAGATACTTTGGATATACCTGATGATCGCGTGATCAGCGATCTCCATTTCGGGTGGCGTCAATATATCCGTATCTCGTGGAGAGTTATTTATTTTCTTTTTAATATTACTGATGAATCTAAAAAGATAAGCGACAATTCTTTGAATTTTACGAAAAGAAGAAGATTTAGCGAATAGATTTTCAAAGGTGTCGTTGAGTTCGTGATTTGTTGCTATGTTTGAGACAACTAACTTCCTTAATTCAGGAAGATCATCCTGAAAATGAGGAATTTGATGAAGAGAAAAATCGATGGGATTGTCTCTAATAAAGCTAGGTCCGCATAACCAGTCTTCGGTGGTCTGGGGATTATCAAAGACATTTATCCCTCTGGAAGCGGGGTCAGCGATGTTTTCGTGACTTCTGACGAAATGGAAATCACAAGGAAAAGTTTCCAACAAGGAATTGACCTTTTGAATTCTGTTTTGTACAAAAATGTTCCAAATGTGTTTTTTAGAAAGTATCCAAGACAAGGCAATTGTAGAGTCAGCAAAGAGATGAGATGAAGATATACTCAAATTTTTCTTGAAGATGTGAAAAAGTCTATGAGCCAGAGTGACTCCCAACACTATTCCACAAAGTTCCAATTTGGGGATGGTGAGTTTATTTTTTAGCGGAGAAATTTTGTTTTTAGAAGCGATAAGTCGCGACGATACAGAAAAGTCTGAGTATGTCGCTTTGAGATACACACAAGTGCTGTATATTTTTTCCGATGCGTCGGTGAAAATAATTAATTGAACATCAACAACTTTCTTTTGTAAAAGTAAGCATCGAGGTACCTTGACCTCTTCTATAGTTTTGAATGTCGATAAGAGGTTTTGCCAATTTTTCATAATGATGGGTGAGTCAATGGGTTGATCCCAGTCCAATTTCTGGGACCATATTTCCTGTATCAAGAGCTTAGCGTTCACAAGGACAGGGGATAACCATCCTAGCGGGTCATACAAAGTAGCAATGTAGGAGAGAATAGTACGTTTAGTAACAACATTAGCCAATTTGAAGATAGGAGTTTTAAACGAAAAGTGGTCGCGTTCTGAATCCCAGAATATGCCTAAGACTTTATCAGATCCCGTGAAGTTAAGACTGACTTCAGAGACGGGATTTAAATTGTGTTGAGACAGAAATTCTGAAGAACTGCAGTTCCACTTGTGGAGGAGGAAACCATGGGTTTCTAGCAAAGAAGTTAATTGTTCGAAAAGACAACTTAATTCATGAAGACTGTCAGCACCGCTGATCAGGTCATCCATATAGATAGATTCTTGCAGAACACTAGTAGCAAGTTCGTGGGTATGTTTGTTGTTGTCAGCGATGTGCTTGATAACTCTTTGAGCGATAAATGGGCTACTTGGGAGCCCGAAGGGTAATCTTTGAAATTGATAGCACCGTAAAGGCTGCTGAATATTGTCCCTAAAGAGAAAATTTAACAGAAATGTTTCAGTGGGACAAATGGCGATTTGTAGGAACATAGCCTTGATGTCGCCTACTAGTGCGAATTTAAACTGACGAAACTTAGCGAGAATGTCAAAAAGTTCATGTTGGACGACATAACCTTTGTCTATGACGTCACTGAGGGAGATTCCCGTAGACGATTTATTGTTTGGATCGAAAACTATACGAGTGGAAGTAGTAGAGTTGGATTTGAAAACGGGAAAGTGAGGGAGAAAGTAATTAGGTTTACCTGAGTCATTTAGCATTTTTAACGGCACTTGAATTATTTGTCCGTTATTGAGATATTCCGATATAATGTCCTGATATTTTTCCAATAAATCAGGGTTGAGTTGAAAACGTTTCTCGAGACTGAGAAAACGTCTTTTTGCCGAGAGAAACGAATTTCCCATGTCTATATCTTCGATAGGGAGTTTGAGATTGAGTGTGGACTCATATCGTCCATTGGGGAGAACATTAACATGTTTTACAAAATTAATTTCAGCGGGGTGATCATTAATGAGATCGGTGTTCTGAGGAGCGGCTTCTTCCAGCTCCCAGAATTTTTGTAAATGATCGGATAGTTCCTCGTTGGACACTACCGGCTCATTTACGGCGGAAGGAGTGTTATGAGAACAACAAGTAACGAGAGAGTTTGAATAAAATTCCAAAGCCTTTTTAGTATTTTTCGACTTAAGAGCAAAGTCTGGAACTGACCCTGATATCGTGTACCCGAGTAGAGTGCGTTGAAGAACGGGAAGACCTTTTCCCAAACGAATTATTTCAGGTTGAATGATATCGTTATACAGGTCTGCACCGAGCAGGATACCAATTGGGGATGTTACATGGAACATCGGATCACCTAATGGTATCTCTGAGGGTATGTTTAGTTTGCTCGCCGAAATAGAAATTTGAGGAAGCGGATTTGTTATCTTTGGGAGTACAGAGCACGAGATGTCAAAAGGAACGTCGTTAGCGACAGCGAAAATTGTTGTATCTACAATAGATTGAGACGAGGATGAGGTGGAGTTAATTCCATTGATCCGTAATTTTCCATCTCTAGTGGTGAGTGACAGTTCCTTTA